>NC_080466.1:1922500-2067500 GCF_030265055.1 Doryrhamphus excisus | reverse complement strand
TTGATGAAAAAACACTATCAGAGAAGCAAAAAGACATAAAAACTACAGGTTTCATGTATGCTGTACATGTTGCCTGTATTATCACATACATATATATATATATATATAAACTATTCAATATTTATAGTGAATGAGATGTGTTGAAAAAATACTCCCTGCAACAAAACAACATTAAATACAATATTTTTTTGCACCGAAAAGCTGCACATTTGCAGGGTTTCAATGCAAACGTACAAGGACCGCCAATATAATGACTCACTGGTTCATTATTGTATAACCCAGCTCTTGTATTAGAGGTCATGCGGTTGTGTAGGTGTACCTAATGTTATGCCGCTGAGCGTGTTCGCTCTTCATATTCCAGTCGACTGGGTGCATTAGGCTACACGACCATACAAATCATATGCATATGTCCACATATTATACGTATGTGTACTCTGCGAAAGTCAAGTCCGCTGAATTAATTTACACACGCAGTTTCATTTCCTGTGAGTGAGCGTATCCATTACCACAAATTAGAGTCAGTGTGAGCGCTGATGATGATTGCAGTTAAATGTTGTTTTAAAAAAAATAATATTAGCATAGAATGATGGCAATATTAAGGACCGACCTATGTCATTACAAAATATTACATCCAGTACAGGTTATTATATAATTCCCAACCTACATTGGCTTGTTTAAAGGAAGCTGCTCCATTACAAAGTGCCGACAGACTCCAATCAGGCAGCATATGTGTTAATGACTGCTAGCTTAGCGTGTGAATAGAAAGGTGTTGATTAGTGCTGTTGCACGGAGGTAAGTTATTGCACACACCCTCGGTCAACAATAATCGCTAAATTCTGTCTGTTCCTCATAAACACCTTCACGCCCCTGTCCTGACAGTGGAGATGCTGTCTTATGCCGAGCTCATGTTTGCCCTTGGGCTGCTTTCTGAGCATGGGAGGGGGGGGGGTTGAGCTGTGCAAAAATGAGAACTTTTTGGACAGCGGTGAAGTGACCCGCATGTTCTTTGGTCATCTTTCCATCTCTTCTTGTCTTCTCTTATTTTGCTCTATTTCCCCCCACGGGGCATGGCTCTTTTTCTCTCTCATCCTTTTTTTTTTTTTTTTTTGCCACTGCACTAATGACAACAGCCCGCACCATTAGTGTTGCCACGGTGACAGCAGCCAGATGTTTGGTGCCACTTTTTATATGAGGAAGAAAAACAGGACAGGAAGTCAAGTCCCCTCATGCAAATGCGTCTTCTAATATAAGACGTGCACAATAAAAGTGACAAGCGACATCACGCTGCGGGTTTTCTGTGTAAAACTGCCTCTTATATGCAAAGCGCTTCTACTATAATATACATCACACACGTGAAAGTCCATTTCCGCTGCCGATATCAAAGGAGATCAGCTTTGTAGATGTACCTGGTGTCAAAAGATCATCCACGCCACAGATGACAAACAGATGTAATCAGCTCTCCGGAGACCCATCCCGTCGCTTCCACATTCATTACGCCCAGACTAATACACACATCAAACAATCACAGGCCAATGGCCGCTGCAGACAATGCTACACATATACACACACTCGCTTTGCTTATAGACGCGTAATTGCCACGTACCGCCGACACTCAACTGTCATCACATCAACACATATCTCATATCAAAGGAATTGTCCCTTTGACCCACAGAGGCACAAAAAACCATAATAATCGCATAATCCCCAAACTATAGAGTCATATATACATATCCAAATGACTGCCCGGGATGAGCTGTCATTCCATCAGATTTGGATTTGCATGCGTGTGATGTATTTAACACTACTTCCCATGTCTGGTCTACCACACCGCGCCATAATAACACAGCATGTGGATGAAGTTGAGGCCGACCTGGAGCTGATTTATCGTCTTAAACCGGCTGGAGGCAACGTCTGGCCTGTTTGAAGTGACACCACTGTGTCTGTGCGACTGAGTTGATGTCGAGATAGAGATATAGGTGTTTATGCATGTGGATGCGTGGGCGGTGGGTGCTATGTGTGTGTGTGTATAGGAGGGGCGGTCGGGGGGGGGGTGGCTCACCCCGAATGATGCATGTCGTCTAGACAACATTTGTGCCCTGCGTCCGAAAAGGGGTGATTGTCTTATGCAAATGAGGCAACGCTAGCCGTGACATTCTGTCCAGCATGTGGGTCACATGACAAGAGGGAACGAGGCAAAGTAGTGGCAGTTTGTTTTTCATCAGTGCGGCCATTGTTCACCGTCACCTCAGCGGGGAGTGAAAGGTGCATATGGGGGAGAATAGAATTTTATTTTCATTTGCCGCAGAACCGTTTTAGTATAATGTTCCAATGTTCAGTTGAAAGGAAATGCTATTTTTTTATTGTGAATGTAACTTTGACACAATGTAAACAACTTGTATAGCATTTGTATGGAGCGATAAACAAAAAAAAATATAATAAAAATAATGGTAAAAATATATATTTTTTAAAAGACGACACAAAACAAGGATCAAGGCCAATAGTAGGACCCTATGAAATCCCTTTTTTTTTTTTTGTATTTTTTTTTTTTTTGTATTTTTTTCCCGAATTTGACACTAATTTTATCACCACAGATTGTGTGTTTTTGTGTCAGTTAATTAAATGCAAAACTCCTTACATCTATTGATGTAACCTTTTATTGCTCAAAATGTTCAACAAACAATCATATCTGTGCTTGTGGTTAAGGATGATGTGCAGTTGCTTTATTTAAAGTAAGCTATTTTTAGATTTTTTTTTAAATTTTCTTACCACTATTAGACATGATCTGCACCTCTCTTTTTTTTGAACGCCGGAAGTGTCGTGTGTCAGCAACTTTGTTGCACAAAGTCAGCGTTACATTAAAGGGTACCTATTATGCTTATTTTTCTACCCTTTGTATTGAGTTGTGGTCTCCTGTAGAGCAGCTACACACAATAACCAGCACAGAAAACTTTTTAGATTTTGTAGAATCTGCGCCTATTCACTTATATTTCCTTTGATTTGGTCTGTTTTTATTTATTCCACACATGGCCCGCCTCTAGCCAAAGTGCTTTCCAACTATGAACCATATAAGGAAGTCCGCCCCCTGTGACATCACAAAGGGGCAGTTTTACCACGCCTTTTGAAACCAAGTGTTTTCAGCCACCTCAAACTTTTTTCAGGGCTCACTTCCAAATGCTCAAAACTCATTTTCGCTTAGTTTAACACAAGAATACAACATTATAATACAGCATGTTCAGCTCAGGAAGGGGCTGGTTAGTGTCTGCGTGGACATCACTAAATGAATGTGGAATATTTCCCCACTCAAATGTTCCTCCATGAATTTAGTCAGATTCCATGTTTAACAGTAGATTACGTTTTTATTGGCCAATTCCGCTATATCATCCGCGATCCCATTAATGCGGAAATTCTAGGGCCCTATATTAGCTACACCAGAGGACACATGGAGAAATAAACAACAACAAACAACACCACAATCAGTCCAACAAATACGTTTCTCTGTGAGGAAGGATGATAATCCCACACCAAACTGTGATGTGATGTTTAGCCATTAAATTCTGTTTAGAATCACACAAAGTAAGCTTGGACTCTCAATGTTAATACTTTAAAGTAGCTCACAGTACAGTACTTTGTTGTGACTGCGCCGTCTTAAAAGGTCCAGGTTGGCCAATCAAGTGAGAAACTTTAGCAGACATCCTCCCTGGCGATCTGACATTGTAGATATTAACTCTGAACTACAGCAAGGATGTTAAATATGTCATCATCTTTGACAGCGAGCTTTTATAAATGTACACAGGTGAGATGACGGCTTGGAGATGACCAGCCGACCTTTTCATATAACTCACAGAAGTGCTTGGAGCTGTCTTGAGTAATAAATTGAGGGCCAATATGATCAAATGCATCTAGTGGTTTAAAGGTAATGGAAGCTGCATGTGCATTCACTCGAAGGCTCAAGTATACATAAATGGAATCTCTCGTCCTGCAGGAGTCTGCTTGAAATTAATCTTTGAGGACAGCTAGGATAAATCATCAAAATAACAACAAAACGTTGAAGTATCACGGTATATATATATAATGCTGTACCTCATTGATACAACTAATAGTAATATAGTATGGTGAAAAATGCATGTAAGCCCATTAAAATGTTTATTCTGCACCTTTACCACTACTAACTCCCCTTGTTGCTAGCATGACGTTAACGTTGACATTGTCCTCCCCTTCTCTCTTCTGTTGTTGTTGAGTTATTGTTCACGAATAAATGATAATGGAACAAGATCCAGTGAAATTATCCATATATAACATTATTAGTGTTGATCAATGAACAGATGGAGTGTATGCACAAACTCATGGTGTGTGCATACAACTATGGTGCGTTCAAGGACCTATGGACAATGTGCACAATCTCAACGCTTGACCAATAAGTATAAAAGCATAAACCTGAACTAAATATGGGCATTAGCTGGACATTTTATCCACGTTATCACATACTATGGTGCGTTCAAGGACTTATGGACAATGTGCACAATCTCAACGCTTCACCAATAAGTATAAAAGCATAAACCTGAACTAAATATGGGCATTAGCTGGACATTTTATCCACGTTATCACATACTATGGTGCGTTCAAGGACTTATGGACAATGTGCACAATCTCAACGCTTCACCAATAAGTATAAAAGCATAAACCTGAACTAAATATGGGCATTAGCTGGACATTTTACAACATTATCACATACTATGGTGCGTTCAAGGACCTATGGACAACGTGCACAATCTCAACGCTTGACCAATAAGTATAAAGGCATAAACCTGAACTAAATATGGGCATTAGCTGGACATTTTATCCACGTTATCACATACTATGGTGCGTTCAAGGACTTATGGACAATGTGCACAATCTCAACGCTTCACCAATAAGTATAAAAGCATAAACCTGAACTAAATATGGGCATTAGCTGGACATTTTATCCACGTTATCACATACTATGGTGCGTTCAAGGACTTATGGACAATGTGCACAATCTCAACGCTTCACCAATAAGTATAAAAGCATAAACCTGAACTAAATATGGGCATTAGCTGGACATTTTACAACATTATCACATACTATGGTGCGTTCAAGGACCTATGGACAACGTGCACAATCTCAACGCTTGACCAATAAGTATAAAGGCATAAACCTGAACTAAATATGGGCATTAGCTGGACATTTTACCCACATTATCACATACTATGGTGCGTTCAAGGACCTATGGACAATGTGCACAATCTCAACGCTTGACCAATAAGTATAAAAACATAAACCTCAACTAAATATGGGCATTAGCTGGACATTTTACCCACATTATCACATACTATGGTGCGTTCAAGGACCTATGGACAATGTGCACAATCTCAACGCTTGACCAATAAGTATAAAAACATAAACCTGAACAAAATATGGGCATTAACTGGACATTTAACCCACATTATCACATACTATGGTGTGTTCAAGGACCTATGGACAATGTGCACAATCTCAACGCTTGACCAATAAGTATAATAACATAAACCTGAACTAAATATGGGCATTAGCTGGACATTTTACCCACATTATCACATACTATGGTGCGTTCAAGGACCTATGGACAATGTGCACAATCTCAACTTGACCAATAAGAATAAAGGCATAAACCTGAACTAAATATGGGCATTAGCTGGACATTTTACCCACATTATCACATACTGTGGTGCGTTCAAGGACCTATGGGCAATGTGCACAATCTCAACGCTTGACCGATAAGTATAAAAGCATAAACCTGAACTAAATATGGGCATTAGCTGGACATTTTACAACATTATCACATACTATGGTGCGTTCAGGACCTATGGACAATGTGCACAATCTCAACGCTTGACCGATAAGTATAAAGGCATAAACCTGAACTAAATATGGGCATTAGCTGGACATTTTACCCACATTATCACATACTATGGTGCGTTCAAGGACCTATGGACAATGTGCACAATCTCAACGCTTCACCAATAAGTATAAAAGCATAAACATGAACTAAATATGGGCATTAGCTGGACATTTTACCCGTATTATCACATACTATGGTGCGTTCAAGGACCTATGGACAATGTGCACAATCTCAGCACTTGACCAATAAGTATAAAAGCATAAACCTGAACTAAATATGGGCATTAGCTGGACATTTTATCCACGTTATCACATACTATGGTGCGTTCAAGGACCTATGGACAATGTGCACAATCTCAACGCTTGACCAATAAGTATGAAAGCATAAACCTGAACTAAATATGGGTATTAGCTGGACATTTTACAACATTATCACATACTATGGTGCGTTCAAGGACCTATGGACAATGTGCACAATCTCAACGCTTGGCCAATAAGTATAAAAACATAGACCTGAACTAAATATGGGCATTAGCTGGACATTTTACAACATTATCACATACTATGGTGCGTTCAAGGACCTATGGACAATGTGCACAATCTCAATGCTTGACCAATAAATATAAAAGCATGAACCTGAACTAAATATGAGTATTAGCTGGACATTTAACCCACATTATCACATACTATGGTGCGTTCAAGGACCTATGGACAATGTGCACAATCTCAACGCTTGACCAATAAGTATAAAAGCATGAACCTGAACTAAATATGGGCATTAGCTGGACATTTTACCCACATTATCACATACTATGGTGCGTTCAAGGACCTATGGACAATGTGCACATTTTACCCACATTATCACATATTTACAGTATTAATTATTTTCCAATTATGGCGAAAGGGATCAGTTTTCTACAGAAAAAATGGCAGATTTTTGGGGTAAGAGGAAAAAATGTGCTCAATTGTGAGCTGTGAATGCTGAATTTTATTATTTGCATATTATATGATTGGAAAAAAGTGTGCATTGTACCCAATGCATTTACCTGAGGACACACTTCTTCATGAATTTATCAATTTGCGCTCAAACTACAACAACAAGCTGTTATATGTTTGACTTCCAGTAGGTGTAACGGCTAGGGATGCCGATACTTTATTCCACATCATATATGTCATATATGTCCACATCATATGTCCCCTCAAAGCTGATTTCCATACATTTTTGTCATGTCCATGACAAGGCGTGAGCAGCATTCTATGAAGATAATGACAAGGTCACATGCTGCGCACCGTGGGATACAGCTCCTCTGCATCCCATCATACTCTCCTAACCTTTTCCATGAAATGTGGCAGCCATTTTCTTTTAGCTCCCAGTCAAATGCCTTCTTTAATTATGGAAAGCCACAAAAGGCTGCGGTGGAGAAAGAAAACACTGTAAGGGTTAGCGTATGGAGGAGGAAGGGGGGGGGGGGGTCTGAATGGTGTTGGTCTGTATGCAGTTGACATCCCAGGGCTGAATCGTGTAAATGGATTTCAAAACAGATGACCTGCATGCTGATCTTATGATCTGTGCCTTCCGGTCTTTCCTAAATGCAACCTTTTTTTTATTTCTCATTTCTTGCTCATCATTTGATCTCTTTCTTGAATAAACCCCCCCCCCTTTCACACACACAAAACATAGCCGGTGGTGTTATCACAGAATATGTCCAGAGGTCCACAGTGGCCTTTCACCCTGGTCTCTAGGATAGAAAGGGGCCCTGCTCGGTGCCTGAACATAAAGCGTTGCGGGGCCAGCAGCAGTATTGTTAGCGGGGGCTGCTGACTGACAGGTCATTATTCAACCATTGTTTTTTTTTTTTTATTTTAAACAGCAATTTTAGCTTGCAAAGTAACGCCTTGGCAACCATGAAAAGTAGACCTTCAATGCGTTTGTTATTGTCCGTGATGGTCCCATGCCATTTGGAGTACAAAAGTCACCCAGTTCTTTCATAATCAAGCATTCTTTTTTAACACAAGCAGTGTTTTCCTAATTTAATGCCCGCCTGTCTTCTGACGAAAGTTGCTTTCATTTTACAAATCGTAGACTGATGTGACAAAATATCATCAGCAACCGCAGCGCTATTTATTTCCCTTGTTTATTTACTCGAGGTATGTGTGTTTCCAATGACACGCCAACATGCTCCAATCACTCAGTAGCCGTGGATCCGCATTTGCTGTCGGGATCTGGCGCTCAATCAAAGAAGGGGAACGAGACGGCCTCCAAGATTTAAATTGAATTTCATGCCGTATTAGCGGCAGTCCTCAGAAATGCATGTGAGCCTCCCCCCCAATGACGCGCTCATCTTCACACTCCAGAGACACTATGTAGATGTGTGTCTCTCCGACAATTACAAGTACACAACTAGTGGCACGCGGTGTTTCCGTAATTGCCTTGTTAGGTTGTGTCGGGCCGATGTCACCGCACTCGCCGACGCTCTGCTTTTACTCCAAGCGAAATGCTCATGTTGATTTGATAACATAATACAGGGGTCTCAAACACGCGGCCTGTGGGCCAAATATGGCCCGCAGAACACTACTTTGAGGCCCCCGCCTTGATATGAAAGTTTAATGTTAGCGCGGCCCGCGCAAGTTTGATATGGATGCTGTATGGTATCATGTACCCAGAAAAAATTATTACGTTTGATTCATGTTCATGTTAAAGGTTAAATAACTGTTAATAGTTATCCTCCCTATCCGTGTGGAAATGGTAAGTTTTTGGCAATTTAAGTTGAAAGGAAATAACTTGAAGGCTACCGTTTAGGTCGCTAGCTCTCTAGTTTGCGAGTTAGCATGTGTCTCCAGACCCTGCAGTTGCGCAAAGTAGTGTCCTGCGGGCCAAATATGGCCCGCAGGACACTACTTTGAGGCCCCCGCCTTGATATGAAAGTTTAATGTTAGCGCGGCCCGCGCAAGTTTGATATGGATGCTGTATGGTATCATGTACCCAGAAAAAATTATTACGTTTGATTAATGTTCATATTAAAGGTTAAATAACTGTTAATAGTTATCCTCACTGTCCGTGTGGAAGTGGTAAGTTTTTGGCAATTTAATTTTAAAGGAAATAACTTGAAGGCTACCGTTTAGGTCGCTAGCTCTCTAGTTTGCGAGTTAGCATGTGTCTCCAGACCCCGCAGTTGCGCAATATGTTGTAAATAAAAAAGAGTATAAATGTGACTATAGTCGTGTTTTGTCATGTCTACAGGGCTCTAATAATGCTTTGTTCATTTTAATCTGAAAAAAATAATTTGTCTACCCACCAACTATATGTGGTTTTTTAAGTTTTTATTATTTTCCATTTTATTATTATTATTATTATTATTATTATTATATTTATTTATTACTGATTGATTTTCTTTATTCTTGATTTATTATTTATTTTTCATCTTATTTTGTGCAGAAAAAAATAAAAATTAAGATATTTGAGAACATTGGAACGTCTTATCGTTTAAAAATCGGAACCAAAGCACTGAAAAAGTTTGTATATTTTTCCGTTTTTAATAAATGTGTTTCTTTTTTTTTGAAAACCTGATGCGGCCCAGCCTTGCCCAGACCCTAGCTCCAGTGGCCCCCAGGTAAATTGAGTTTGAGACCCCTGACATAATACATTCATTTGAGGCCAGATTCACCCCATAAAATCTTAATCCTAAACAAAGAGCACACAAACGCACATGAAATGCCTCAAACTTGTCTCTTCCTTTGACTCCCACCCTCCCACAGTCTCTGACCAGGTCTGATGGGGTCCAGGCAGCCTTGGGTCTATCTGTCCTTTGCCATGCGTCCTCTTTAGCAGTGACCCATACTAGAGGAGCCGGGACTGGGGCCCGGGGGATGAAGTAGATGTGTGTGTGTGTAGGTTTGCGTATGTGTGCACACATGAGGAGGGTGGGGGGGGGGGGGGTGGGGGGGTGGCCCCTGCTAGAGGCAATGGGTGAGCAGAGGCCAACAGTGTGGGGGTTGAATGAAAGCCATGCCTCTCCTTTCCTATCCCGCTCCTTCTCTCCCGTTCCGTCCGTCCCTCCCTCTCTCCCTCCCTCGTGATCCTGACCTGAATGACATGGATGACTAACAGAGATGTACAGTGGTAGGCTGCCCTGGTGCTGACCCCGGACGCTCTGGCCAGGTCAGGCCACTCTGTATACAGTACCCATTTGTGTAGTAATATGTCCAACATCGTGTATCAATTACGGGCATGTGTAGTATGTTTGTAATTAACCCGTCTTTGCATATGAAATATCCAATATGCACACACGTTTTGGTCAATGTGTGTGTGTGTGTGTGTTGGGGGGGGGGGCAGCACAACAGGAGAAAATAAACAATGTTCTTTCCTTGTCAAAGCCAAGACCCTTAGGCTTTGGAATACACTCCAGGACACAGATCAACACCGTATGAAATCCATATTGGCACAAGTGTATGGGTTTCCATATGTGTTTTTTTCCTGCAACATCATTTCTTGATAGTGATATTGATATTTAATTTAGTTTCTAAATCATTCCAAAAGAGCAGCGGCACGGTGGACATCGAGTGGTTAGCGCGCAGAACTCACAGCTAGGAGACCAGGGTTCAATTCCACCCTCGGACATCTCTGTGTGGAGTTTGCATGTTCTCCCTGTGCATGCGTGGGTTTTCTCCGATTTTTCTCCCACATTCCAAAAACATGCTAGGTTAATTGGTGACTCCAAATTGTCCATAGGTATGAATGTGAGTGTGAATGGTTGTTTGTCTATATGTGTGCTATGATTGGCTGGCAGGCTTTTTTATGATTGGTTTTCAACAGCAATTTTTGACAGAATATCGCCCCAGTTCTCGAATACTGTCTCCGTTTTCAGAATATTACGTTTTTTGTCTGACTTTTTGGAAAGGTTTACTAATGAAAACCAAGTATTAGTACACAGCCATTGTAATTACATTTGATGAACTGATCAGCATTTGTGGTCGTATCATTGTTATGCTTTATTTCATTGCCATTTGCTTGGAAAAAGTAAAACGTAAAGATCCATAAGATAGGATATTTCCCTCAGTCTGGAAATTTGCATTGCACAGCAGCAAAAGTACAGAATGGAATGGAATGGAATGGAATGGCCTTTATTGTCATTATACAAGATGTACAACAATATTGGAGAGCTTCTCCTTTCAGTGCAGTAGTCAAGTTAACAAAAGTTAACAAAAAAAGTATACAAAAGTAGAGTAAAAAAGACAATTTAACAATATATATACAAGATATATATACAAGATATCCAAAATATACACATAGTATTGCACAGGAGCATATGCAGGAGCAGACATATTGCAGATATATTAATTTTAGTGCAATGATAAATGGGTCATAGTGCAAATAATGACTGGTGTATACAGGTGAGTAAAGTCACATATGAGAATCAGTTAAGCAGTACAAAATACACAATATAAAAAAATAAACAATATAAACAACCCAAGTATTAACAAATTTTACCCAGAGTCATATACAAATACAGTTTGCAGATTATATGAAATGAGATGAAATATATGACCAGTCTATACACTATGACATCTTGCTAGTGAGTTAATATGAGGCATTATAGAAATACTTCACGTAGAACTTAATATATTGCACTCAGAGCCGTAATATTGCACATGGAGCTTGATCAGATATTGCACAGTGAATGGAGTCTGGAGTAACTATACTGAATATAAAAAAACCAAAGTATTACACAGATGTACATAGTGGACGTTTGACGTGTGGTGACATCAAATTGACATCATGCAAGACGTGAATTTTTTCGGTTGAGGAAAAAAGAGGCACTCGGCTATGAAGGTTGCTAAAATCAGTCAACATTAAAACTTGTACAAAAGTGTACAGTTATAATCAAATATAATTTTCATGATCATCTATTTTGGACCCGGAGCCTAATATCCTAAGGTCTTATCACCTTACTGTGTGGTCTGGTGATTAATGACACAATAAAGCCAGACATTTCCGACAACTGCGCTGACATGAGCTGCAATAACGATGCTATGCAAATGTGGAGCAATCAATCTTGGCACAGAAGTGGTTAAGTTTCAAAGGGAGGTAGAACAAAAAGCCAGCCATATTGGCAGTGTGGCGTGCCAAGTGGTAGTCATGGCCCCTGCCCAGCCCTCCTATTACGAAGCTGGCAGGAAGTTGGCCTGCTCGCTTGGGAAAACAGGGAACTGACACCAGGAACATATGCAGCAACACCTGACTGCTGGGCCACGGCATTGGACCTGCTGCCACCCGAGCACAAAACTTAAAACACACCAGTGATGCAAAAGAAATATGCAGTATATTGTTTATATTATGCCAAAATATGCCATATTAAACCAATTGTGTGCCTCCACAATCGTGCGTATCCGTCTACATGGACCAAATGGCTTTTTGACTTTATCCCCAAAGCAACACAACAATCACACCGAGTCCAGCGTCGGCATGCACAGACACATGCACACCGACTCAAGAGAGCAAACCCACTGGGGATTCATTTCCTAAATCAGGCAGAGGATATGCCAGGCTTGGCTTGTGTGCCAGTCGCCCGCGGTGCACCACACGCGGCCATGCTGTGCCAGCAAACAACACTGATGCCCTCCATTTGCAGTGTCACACATATCAAATGCATGCTGCTATCACTTAGTTCTCGCTACTCTAAACCCATGCCTGCCTTGCTAGGCAAGTGCGTGTTCACCATCTGCTCTCGTCCGCCGCGATGTGCTCCGATTGATGTAGCGTACGACTGACCGTGCTAGAGTCTAAGGCTATGATTGATTGTGTGGATTTAAGTGTTTTGAGGTTGAACTTTGACCACACGCAATCTTTCCTCACTGCCTCAAAACAAACTGACATATGGTCTGATTTTTTTTTCATATGTGGTATTCTGGTCACTGGTTTTATTAATGAGACATATGTTAGATTACCTTAACTCTGCATGGAGTCAGCAACGGCATCTCCGACATGATTCATCACAACCGGAATCGACTACTGCAACAGTATTCTTTACGGTACACCGTCCAAAACCCTTAACAAACTGCAATACAGTAAACCTCGGATATATCAGACTCGGATATATCGGAAATTCGCTCACAACGGACAGATAAAAAAGAACCGATTTTTCTGTAATGCATTTCCAATAAAAATTCATTGCATATATCGGATTTTTTATAACGGATTTCGCCTATTTCGGACAAAATCTCCAGTCCCGTTCCAATGCATTTCCATTAAATTCCCCTCGCATATATCGGATGGCCGCATCGTGGCGCTCCGATTCGCCGAATCGTGACAGGCCGCTATACAACGTCATTTGCAGCGTTTGCAGCGTTGCCTGCGCGTCCAGGTACATTGGAAACATAGTCAAGGAAGTGCCTTTTTATAACGGATAAAATCCGATTTACGCATATACCGGATATAAATCCGATATATGCATAAAACGGACATTTTCCGGTATACGCATATAACGGATTTCGCTTATATCGGACAAAACCAGTGGGAACAATTGAATCCGATATATCCGAGGTTTACTGTATATTCAGAACTCCGCTGCCCGCCTCCTCACCTCCACCCGGTCCCGTGAACACATTACCCCTGTACTCCAAAACCTCCACTGGCTTCCCGTCCTCCAACGCATTCACTTCAAAATTCTTCTCATCACCTACGAAGCCCTCCAAGATCAGACCCCCCCCCCCATATCTCACAGACCTGCTCCATCCACACAATCCCCCGCGTCCACTTCGCTCCTCAGACTCCAACCTCCTGGCACTCCCCTGTAAGACCGAGCTCCGAACCTGGGGAGACAGAGCCTTCTCCATCGCCTTCACCCCCACCCTCTGGAACTCTTTGCCCCATCCATTCGCTCCGTGTTTGCCCTGACCTTCCCAGTTTCAAAAAACAACTAAAAACCCACCTCTTTAAATTTGTTTTTAATGTCTAACTTTTTATATCCCGCCCCAATTTTACTTATGTTTTAACTGTGTATTAACCAATGAATGTTGTATTTTTATGTATATTTTACTCTATTTACTTGCTTTTATTCAACTCCATTCTTCTGTAAAGTGTCTTTGAGTATTTTGAAAAGCGCTATTATTATTATGATAGCGAGAAAGCGAGACGTTATCCTCCCATTTTGTGTGGAAGTGGTCATTTTTGGCCTTTACTTTGTCCTTATTCCCCACTCTGTTTGAAACACTTAAGTTTAGAAGAAATAAACTGGAGGCTAACCAGTAAGCTATATGTATGTTTTGATCCCATCGGCTGCAAATTAGTGTTACGCAATATGGATGTACATTATTATTATTATTATTAAAGAAGAATAATAGGAGTGTAAAGGTGACTAAGGTGGTATTTTATGTCTACAGACAAAAAAATATATATTTAGAAAGTGCTAAAGTTTTGGATGAACTAACTAAAAAAAATATTCCGTTTATTGAATCCTTTGTGGCGGTAATCCATTTATCACGGTGACGTCTGGAACCACTGAACGGCGATAAACAAGGATTACTGTAGATCAGATATTGATAAGAAAGCTAATATCAAGCATCTAATGGAATCACACGTGTCCTCGACTGACACCGATACAATACAAATGCAATTTTTGGGCACTTCTTGCACTGAATCTCCTTAAGCCGACACAGGCAGAAGATGTTTAAACTCAATGGTAGCAAGTCTAAGAAGAGGAGGCGTGAGTTGGGAGGAGCCGGTGTTGACGGGGGCCCGTATTGTCCCGGACCTTCTCAAAAGATTTAACTGTTGTTCACGGTCATGTTTTGAACCACTTGCAACCCTACAGGTGTCCCTGCTCTCTAAATGTGTTCCCCAGGCCCTTCAGCAGCCCCCGAATGCCCTTTGCTCATGACCCCTGACCTCATAGACCCCAGGAAGTACGAGTAATAGCGGGCTTGTCAATAAAGGCCAGGGTCACTAATAGACTAGCTTTGTTCTGCGATGTCAGCTACCAAAAAAGGAACGATGAGGGGAAAGAACTATTCCTTCCATCCGTGGGTCCTTATCGTGGACATTTTGAATGAATGGACGCTTTTAATTGTAAGCATACCACCTTTCTCACTTCCTCTCACGTCCTCATCGTGTTCCATCTCCTTGCACAGCTCTTCTCGTCCTAAACTCCAAAGAGGTGCTTGTGCGCTGGGCTAAAAGGTCTTAATGCGCCTGCATTCATGGAGGCAGACCATAGAAGGCTGTTTTTAACCCTGTTTATGGCCTTGCATCCATTTGGCCAGGAGTCCTTCACTCGGCGTCCCTCCCCCCTCTCCATATCTCTCGCCATTTTTCTACCTCCTTCACTCTCTCTTATTCTTTCTCTCTTCCACCCACATCCCAATTCTTTTGTGATAGGATATGAATGCACTTTGGTAGTTGATAATTACACTCTCCTTCTCTGCCCTCCTCGCTCTTTCTGACAGTGGGATCCACAGGCAGTCCTTATTCAGCCAGTAATTTGCCTGTCCTCCTCATTCATTGAGAAGGTACAAATTATCCCTCACACAGGCACTAGCTATTCTGCCAGTGTGATGACGGCTGCACTAAGGGCTAAATAACCAAGAAAATGCGTTTTGTATCTACTCTGAGTGTAATCTAAAAAAAAAAAAAAGGTGAGAGTTACTGTATGTTTCATTCAGAAAATACAGCTTTCTAGTTAATAAGGTGGCATAATGAAGTCCGATTATTGTGTATTCGCAGTCAAGTATGAGGTCACGGTGATACAGGTGTCTTCATGAAAGCGTTTATTTTATTTTATTTATTTTTTTTTTTTTTACTAACTATGGGACCTGGTGTTGCCATCAGAGAATTGATGAAAAGCGGTCCACTAAGCTAAAGTTAATTTCCATTTAAGGACCGAAATAATACTAATTATTTTAAGTCAAAATAGCAACTAAATGCTGATTAATATTTTTCTTGAATATATCCAAGGTGGGAAAGGTGTGAGCTGGCGAACCGGTGAACTTTTTATATCTTGACTGCTGTGCCCCGCCCCTCCCCACTTTTACTCATGTTTTAACTGTGTATTAACCAATGAATGTTGTATTTTTATGTATCTTTTACTCTGTTACTTGCTTTTATTCAACTCCATTCTTCTGTAAAGTGTCTTTGAGTATTTTGAAAAGCGCTATTATTATTAAAATAATACTAATAAATAATACTAATTGTTTTAAGTCAAAATAGCAACTAAATGCTGATTAATATTTTTCTTGAATATATCCATATTTGGTAAGGTGGGAAAGGTGTGAGCTGGCAGCGAGTTCCATAGACGGCATGCCCTTGGTACGTAAGAGGATTGGTGAAGATGTGTGCGAGACCTGGGGATAGTTACACGGTATGGATGTGCAGTAGAGGAGGATCTTGTTGTCCTCAAACTAGCAAACACCGGGGGGATGATCGAACCAATTTCCAACGATGGCTTGAAGAAGAAATGTCTGTAAAATGTGCAGAGAGTAGCAACATCTCTTCTAAGCTCCAAGGGGTAAATACCAACATTGATTGGGTCTTCAATGTTCAGAAGACGCAAGGCCTTCCGCTGTAGTCTGCATAGAATACCCAAATGGGTGATGCATACTCCATGAGGGGTCGTATGTAGGCCTTGTAGATGGTAACTCTGGCCTTTTACACTTTAAAGCAGGGGTCCCCAAACTTTTTCCTGTGAGGGCCACATAACTTTTCCCTGCTCTGATGGGGGGCCGGGGTCAGTTTGTAGCAGAAAATGTAACGATTGCATGGGTGTCTAAACATAAACATTTATTGTTTTCCAGAAAGCCACACAAAACCAAATATTAATAACCCTTTCCGGGATCTTCACGGAAAAAATAAGTTGGAAATAAATAATAACAGTATTAATAAAATAAATAATACTATTTGTGAAATAAATAATAACCAAATACTCTCTCTGGGGACTTCAAAGAAAAAACAATGTCAGGAAATATTTAACAACACAATTATGAAATAAATAATAACCAAATACACTCTCTGGGGTCTTCAAAGAAAAAATAAAGTCAGGAAATATATAACAACACAGGAGAGGGGTATTTATCTGGTGTTGCTCAGGGGGCCGGACCAAAGCGCGGGCCGTAGTTTGGGGACCCCTGCTTTAAAGTGACATGTCAATACAAAGTTTAAACATAAACAACAGTAATTAACATCAATCGAGTTAATCGCTGTCATTTCATTGTGCGGAAACATTAGAACATGCGCTCTTCGTTCTCATCTCATCAACACCCATCACGAAGCTCTGGCTGAAAAACCCGTAAACTGTGTTTTTGGCCTGGTCCAAAATAGGCCGAGTGACAAACCGCAAATGACAGGATTCCATGACAAATTACTTACAGTTCTTCTGGTGAGCATATGTGACTGCAGCCATTTATATACTCGCCTTTATGAGTGGATAGCTTAGTCAGGATTTATGACTGAGTATGAATCACGTGCCGTATATCAACTCCTGTTTAGAGTTCTTTGACAGGGTGTTTTTTTTTTTTTTTCAGCATAACTGTGTGAATTTAATTAGAGGCTCTTTGTTAAACAGCACTGTCCATTTTGGTAATATATTTTATGAGTGTGTCGGATTCTGGAGTCTCATTGGTTGGGAGCGGAGCTCAAGCAGCTTGTGGCAATTACAGAGCCGACACAATCGCCGGACACGGACAGAATGGTTCGGGGAAGACAACAGGAAATGCTTCTTCTAAAGATCATGTTTTGTCAAGTCATTACAGAAGAAAGAAAATATGATGTGTGCCAAAAAAAACATATGAAAATCATAAGCACTGCAACTACAGTAAACCTCGGATATATCGGACTCGGATATATCGGAAATTCGCTCACAACGGACAGATAAAAAAGAACCAATTTTTCTGTAATGCATTTCCAATAAAAATTCATTGCATATATCGGATTTTTTATAACGGATTTCGCCTATTTCGGACAAAATCTCCAGTCCCGTTCCAATGCATTTCCATTAAATTTCCCTCGCATATATCGGATGGCCGCATCGTGGCGCTCCGATTCGCCGAATCGTGACAGGCCGCTATACGACGTCATTTGCAGCGTTTGCAGCGTTGCCTGCGCGTCCAGGTACATTGGAAACATAGTCAAGGAAGTGTCTTTTTATAACGGATAAAATCCGATTTACGCATATACCGGATATAAATCCGATATATGCGTAAAACGGACATTTTCCGGTATACGCATATAACGGATTTCGCTTATATCGGACAAAACCAGTGGGAACAATTGAATCCGATATATCTGAACTCCGCTGCCCGCCTCCTCACCTCCACCCGCTCCCGTGAACACATTACCCCTGTTCTCCAAAACCTCCACTGGCTTCCCGTCCTCCAACGCATTCACTTCAAAATTCTTCTCATCACCTACAAAGCCCTCCACGATCTGACCCCCCCCCCCCCATATCTCACAGACCTCCTCCATCCACACAATCCCCCGCGTCCCCTTCGTTCCTCAGACTCCAACCTCCTGGCACTCCCCTGTAAGACCGAGCTCCGAACCTGGGGAGACAGAGACTTCTCCATCGCTGCCCCCCACCCTCTGGAACTCTTTGCCCCATCCATTCGCTCCGTGTTTGCCCTGACCTTCCCAGTTTCATTGAACATAGTCAAGGAAGTGCCTTTTTATAACGGATAAATAAACGGATAAATCCGATATATGCGTAAAACATTTTCCGGTATACGCATATAACGGATTTCGCTTATATCGGACAAAACCAGTGGGAACAATTGAATCCGATATATCCGAGGTTTACTGTTTAAACAACACGGCCTGATATGGTCAGGGAGGAGCACAGAGGCCCCGATTGTTTCGATACGTAGCTCATTAGGTGGAGCTTCTGGAGATTAAAGAGATGGATATGAGCCGTGGAGTCAAGGCCTGAGGTTAGAACTGGGGGGGGGGGCGAAAATCGACACTCTGCCACGGTAGAGATGATCCATCTCTCGGGGTCCCTGACCCCACAGTGGGCTGCAGCCTTTGATTCCGTGCCTTCTTTTTTTCATCTCCCCATCAAGAACACATGTCATTTCATCGCTTTGCATATTATTCGACTCCACCCTCCTCGTTTCTAATAAAGCAGTCTTATTATCCGCTTCTCCTCGTCTCGCTCGTCTGTAACTGTTGTCATCTTTCTCTCTGTAAGGGGTCCGTAATTGATGGATTGCATTGAAGGGTGTAGGTGTTGTATGTATATCTGCCAAAAGCACTACGGCATTGATATTCACCCCCAGGCAAAGGAAGAGAAAGCGAGGGAGACAGTGAGGAAGAGAGAGGTGACCCTGCTGGCTGAGTGGCAGTGGCCATCATGCATAGCATCTCTAAAATGGAGAAAGGGGGGGTTGGGGGGGGGTGCGTGGGGAGGGTGAATGTCACTTTCAAGTGTCTCCTCGGCACTCTCCCTTAATGAGAGATGGGTTCTGCTCCACAGACAGCCAAGGAGACCAAGGAAGGACCCTCCCCGCATCCTCCTCCTCCTCCACATTTTCTCCCCTCCACCCCTTCAGATCTCCAATCCTCCAAGGAACTGACAGCTCGGAGCTCCGCACGCCTGCATCCCCTCCACCTGCACAACCTCATTTCCCCATCACATCAACAACAACAAAGGTAGTATTTCTGTTTACTATCGTTGTCCATGCCTTGGCAGGATGCTCACATCCTTCTCATGAAAGCCTCGTCCTGCGGTTATTATATTGGCTCATATTTCATATGTATCATATTTCTACGCATTCATACTATTTAGATAGCCATGCTAGTGATTCATTCATTCCGACCGAAGGAAAAGGTGAGAGGAGAGATCTCCCAGGACTTCTTGCGGCCCCCATCTGTCAGATACACCCGAACCACTGATTTACATTTACCGCAAGGATTTATGGGATTCTTGCCACAAAAACGAGTGGAAGCAGCAAGAATCACGCACCCAGCGATAGAGCGGGGAAATTATTCAAAGCAGTGATTATTTTGGGACGGCCATTACGCATGCACACCTGATCAGGGGGGTGTCACCCGTGACTCCCCCTATCCGCCATGATGGAGAGGGGTCTCATCTGTGCTGCGCTTTTATTTTACCTGCCTTGCATAAGGGGGGAATTCTCTCAGGCACCGGGAGAGCCTACTATGGCTAAATTAGGCCCCCGGACAGGCAAGGAGATGGGAGAGAGGGGCAGATGAGACAGTTATGTATGCACAGGGGATGAGGATGAGGGATACTGGTCAGATTCGCTATCAATCTTAAAGCGACATGACCGCAGTTCCGCCAATAAGCGTTGGCTGCTTTGGATGTTTTTGGTGGACTTCACGACGACACCGTTATTTTGTTATGGAGAAAATTTACAAAGTCAAAAGATGATTTCTGAAAAGTGACAGGAATGTGAATATATTTCTACTGTAAGAAAATATATAATGTTAATTAATTCATATCTGTTACACAACTTATCAGCAGTTAATCATAATAACTGCGTTAACCATCCAACCGAGTGTATTTCTTTCCAAGTGATGAACAAATGCATTAACAGAATTCCCACGCTTCCTGGAAAACCTGAAAATTTTCTAGTTCTGTAAAACATACGGACAAAAAAATTAATTAAAAAATTATTATTATTCTTAAGGACAAATCAGCAAGACACCAACCTGTGTCGCTATAGCATTGGTCCAAATGCACATTCTGGAAAAGTCCTTGGAAATTAATTTCAGGAATAGAATGGGAACCCTGATGAATTCTAGGCTTTTCATAAATGCACATTTCCCCCACTTCAGTGTTAAAAAAAATAATAATAAAAATCTCCATCCACATGAGTAGAGTTCACAACTGTTCACATAAACACGCCCTCAATATGTTTTTTTCTTTTCTTTCTTTCTTTCTTTCTTTCTTTCTTTCTTTCTTTCTTTCTTTCTTTCTTTCTTTCTTTCTTTCTTTCTTTCTTTCTTTCTTTCTTTCTTTCTTTCTTTCTTTCTTTCTTTCTTTCTTTCTTTCTTTCTTTTCTTAATTTATTTCAGACATGCATACTATGTTACATTATTCTTTCTCACATATACACTTACAATAAAATACACTTACAATATCTATTTATATATATATATATATATACATACATACACACATATATACATATATATACATACACATACATGCACACACAAACACATTACTACACATGTCTGAAAAGGAGCAGGAAGAAGCAAAGCTTATTAAATCCTACCCCTTCTCCACGCCATAGCAGTTACCAATTGAAAATGTGATTTTTTATTTTTTTTTCCCCACACATATAATCACAGAATCTTACATAAGACAAAACAACAAAAGAAGAGTGGGAACAACGGACACCCCAGCAAAACCCCAGGACATTGCTGAAGCAAACCACCAACCCCGCCAGTCAACCCACCTGGCCCCGACCTTCCTAGTGCACCCACCGAGTGCCCAGCACCCCAGCAGTCCCCCGCACACCCCGCGGCCCTCCAATAAGATGCCATTTTGGCTGGACCTACAAGTATGTGTGATCCCTGGGCGGGCCTACATTTGGATGGATTGTTTGGTATTGTTTATATGGTTTTTTCACTACATCAGAACATTGAGATGCAGTTTTTTTTTTTAAATATACTACAACACCTACATGTGTTGGTTTGGAACATATCAAAGAGGCCCTTGCATTCTTTTAGTTTTCATCATGTGACCTTCAACGGGAAAAAGACTGAAGAATGGTGCGTGCGTTATCTTTAAAATCAGCACATACACCAACGCCTGAAACCAACCGCTGTTAGGAACATGAGATAATGTCACACATTTCTTTAATGCTGAAGAAAAGAAACTTTCCACTCAGTTTGGAGTTTTTGAAAGGCTCAGATTTCAAGTTTGTGTACGGATGAGAGCCCAAAACATAATATCTGTACTAGGGATCGACTGATATGGGTTTTTTTGGAGGCCGATGCCGATACCGATTTTTTCCATCACCCTCAGCCGATTTTGCTTGGGCCGATATTTGTGGCCGATACTGCTTTTGAAACCTCAATTTACATGAAAAAATGACCATGATAACAAATATTACAGGTCTCATGTTTAAACAAATATTTATTGAAATGTAAACACTGAACACAGTAGGATTCAGCTTTCTTAAACACACATTTAAAACAGCATTATCAACTTTAAAATGAATAAATATTATTAAATTATTAAATAAATATTATTAAAATAAATAAATAGGCGGCACGGCGGGCGAGTGGTTAGCGCGCAGACCTCACAGCTAGGAGACAAGGGTTCAATTCCCACCCTCGGCCATCTCTGTGTGGAGTTTGCATGTTCTCCCCCGTGCATGTGTGGGTTTTCTCCGGGTACTCCGGTTTCCTCCCACATTCCAAAAACATGCTAGGTTAATTAGCGACTCCAAATTGTCCATAGGTATGAATGTGAGTGTGAATGGTTGTTTGTCTATATGTGCCCTGTGATTGGCTGGCGACCAGTCCAGGGTGTACCCCGCCTCTCGCCTGAAGACAGCTGGGATAGGCTCCAGAACCCCCCGAGACCCTCGTGAGGAAAAGCGGTAGAAAATGAATGAATGAATAAATAAATACCATGTGCAAAAACATTTTCTGTCGTAGTTTATGTTTATCGAGCATCGATGTGATGAATTCTCCTCCGCAGTGTGATGCGCTCTTGATGTGATTCAACAGTGGGGGCGGGGTACCGCGACTACGTGTGTTGCGGGGTTCCTCTGCCGCCGGGGCAACACAAAGCTGGAAAAATACATCGGCGAACCCACGCATGTATCGGCCGATACGATACAAGGAAAAAATGCAAATATCGGCCCTATATATCGGCCGGCTGATGTATCGGTCGATCCTTAATCTGTACTCCTTAATATCTCAAGTCAGACATATGCAGGAGAAAGGTCATGAAGGTGTAGAATTTGGACCTGACCCATATTATGACAGTGAGGACAGTGATGGAGGTCTAAACTCTAGCGTTGAATTCTCCTTTTAAATTATGATATTAGACAACTTCCATAAGGTTTGCTCTGAACATACCGTATTAAAATATTCCAATTTAAATACCAGTTGTATGGAATTACATGTATCATCAAATTGTCGCTTAAAGTCACCTCTGGGATGAGAGTCACTAATCCGTGCGCTCGCTGTGTAATTCAGAAGCCCAGAAAATGTCACAGTGACAACTCTCCATTCAACGTGGCTCTTAAAGCCACGCTCACCTTCAGTGGGGATCATCACTTTCAGTCATTACTTACAGCACTTTGCAGTCAGGATGTGGAAAAAGGTGAGTGTCTATAAGTTTTGAGCACATGCTAGCGTGCTGTTGCATTACTGCTGAGGTCAGCCTTTAAACAGCGGCTCCACATCCTCTTCCTCGGTCCTCATCGGCGAGTTCATTATGAGTGGCCTGCAGGAACGACCTGATTTCAATTCATATGCGCTTTCTTCAATTGCCCTAGATACTGTATATTCTTTAACACCATGCGTACAGTATTTTTATTTAATGCCAGATCATTTCCAAAATGTAGGCCAGCTTATGTTGCGTTTTTTGTTTCAGTGTCTTTCACTCGCTGAGACGACATGGGGGGGAAAATGGCGCACTTAACGAGTGCATGAGTGGTGTCAGAGAGCAGCTGAGAATTGACGATTAGCCAATAGCAATTAACCGACCTCGAGATGAAGGGAGCAAGGATGAGATCTTAGTTGTAGTGATAGGGTCAGCATAAGTGACCTCCAGCGTAGGCTTTGACCCGAAACTGCCACAGATGACTTCAAAAATGCTCTGAATGATAAGCAGCAGGAAAAACCGGTAGAGACCTATACTACAGTGGACCACGTTCTCCATGCAGCACTCACACCCCCGCAAATATGCAGACTTTTACTCAATATACAGTATATAGATATATTTTTTTACTCCAGAAAATTTATTAAAGGTGTATCTCGGAACGCTTGCCGTTATCCTAGATTTAGCAACATCTTTTAGCATCAGATGCTAAAAGATATGGATCATAGTTCCAGGGCTTAATAGAAGGTCTTCAGACTTTTACAACAAAGTATCAGAACTTTTGCTGGACACGGATGGAGTGCATGTATGGATGGATGGATGCATGGATGTGTTGAAAAGCCGCATGGTGTGGGGGAAGAATGATCTCCTCAGTGTTTTGATGGAGAAGGACAGTGATAGTAATCTGCCTAAAACTGCTCCTCTGTCGGGAGATGATGCTGTGGATCGGATTGCATAAGTACTTTTACAACAAAGTATCAGAACTTTTACTGGACACGGGTGGAGTGCATGTACTTCATATACAGATAAAACATGGATGGATGGATGGATGGATGGATGGATGGATGGATGGATGGATGGAAATAGATACTTCCAAGAGAAATTCACATTTCCAGCAGCTGTGTAAAAATGTCCTAATCATTTCAAAATAAAACAACCAAGCCAAGAATAAATAAATAAGAATAAATAAATAAATACGGAACAGATCACATTAAATTTGTTGTATGGATGTGTTGAAAAGCCGCATAGTGTGGGGGAAGAATGATCTCCTCAGTCTTTCGATGGAGAAGGACAGTGATAGTAATCTGCCTAAAACTGCTCCTCTGTCGGGAGACGATGCTGTGGATCGGATTGCATAAGTACTTTTACAACAAAGTATCAGAACTTTTACTGGACACGGATGGAGTGCATGTACTTCATATACAGATAAAACATGGATGGATGGATGGATGGATGGAAATAGATACTTCCAAGAGAAATTCACATTTCCAGCAGCTGTGTAAAAATGTCCTAATCATCACAAAATAAAACAACCAAGCCAAGAATAAATAAATAAGAATAAATAAATAAATACGGAACAGATCACATCAAATTTGTTGTGCAATAATGCATAATAATAATAATAATAAATAATAATAAAAACCATAATAATAATCATACATAATAAGGTAATAAGTCCGGTCTTGCGTGTGTTCATATTGCTCCTCCTCTGTTGTGTTGAAAAGCCGCATGGTGTGGGGGAAGAATGATCTCCTCAGTCTTTCGATGGAGAAGGACAGTGATAGTAATCTGCCTAAAACTGCTCCTCTGTCGGGAGATGATGCTGTGGATCGGATTGCATAAGTACTTATTGCGTTTGGTGTTCAGACTTTTACAACACAGTATCAGAACTTTTACTGGACACGGGTGGAGTGCATGTACTTCATATACAGATAAAACATGGATGGATGGATGGATGGAAATAGATACTTCCTAGAGAAATTCACATTTCCAGCAGCTGTGTAAAAATGTCCTAATCATCACAAAATAAAACAACCAAGCCAAGAATAAATAAATAAGAATAAATAAATAAATACGGAACAGATCACATCAAATTTGTTGTGCAATAATGCATAATGAATAATAATTTTAAAAACTAAATAATCATACATAATAAGGTAATAAGTCCAGTCTTGTGTGTGTTCATATTGCTCCTCCTCTGTTGTGTTGAAAAGCCGCATGGTGTGGGGGAAGAATGATTTCCTCAGTCTTTCGATGGAGAAGGACAGTGATAGTAATCTGCCTAAAACTGCTCCTCTGTCGGGAGATGATGCTGTCGATCGGATTGCATAAGTACTTATTGCGTTTGGTGTTCAGACTTTTACAACAAAGTATCTGAACTTTTACTGGACACGGATGGAGTGCATGCACTTCATATACAGATAAAACATGGATGGATGGATGGATGGATGGATGGATGGAAATAGATACTTCCTAGAGAAATTCATCTTTCCAGCAGCTGTGTAAAAATGTCCTAATCATCACAAAATAAAACAACCAAGCCAAGAATAAATAAATAAGAATAAATAAATAAATACGGAACAGATCACATCAAATTTGTCGTGGAATAATGCATAATAATAATAATTAAAAAAACATAATAATAATCATACATAATAAGGTAATAAGTCCGGTCTTGCGTGTGTTCATATTGCTCCTCCTCTGTTGTGTTGAAAAGCCACATGGTGTGGGGGAAGAATGATTTCCTCAGTCTTTCGATGGGGAAGGACAGTGATAGTAATCTGCCTAAAACTGCTCCTCTGTCGGGAGATGATGCTGTGGATCGGATTGCATAAGTACTTATTGCGTTTGGTGTTCAGACTTTTACAACAAAGTATCAGAACTTTTACCAGACACGGGTGGCGTGCATGTACTTCATATACAGATAAAACATGGATGGATGGATGGATGGATGGAAATAGATACTTCCTAGAGAAATTCATCTTTCCAGCAGCTGTGTAAAAATGTCCTAATCATCACAAAATAAAACAACCAAGCCAAGAATAAATAAATAAGAATAAATAAATAAATACGGAACAGATCACATCAAATTTGTCGTGGAATAATGCATAATAATAATAATTAAAAAAACATAATAATAATCATACATAATAAGGTAATAAGTCCAGTCTTGTGTGTGTTCATATTGCTCCTCCTCTGTTGTGTTGAAAAGCCGCATGGTGTGGGGGAAGAATGATCTCCTCAGTCTTTCGATGGAGAAGGACAGTGATAGTAATCTGCCTAAAACTGCTCCTCTGTCGGGAGATGATGCTGTCGATCGGATTGCATAAGTACTTATTGCGTTTGAAAACAAAGTTTTTAACACACAGATAAGGGATTATTAGACCATTATCAAAATTTTTACTGTTTTCCTCTTAATGAGAAATCTGTATTAATCTGTATTCTTAGGTTAACTGATGACTCCAAATTGTCCATAAGTATGAATGTGAGTGTGAATGGTTGTTTGTCTATATGTGCCCTGTGATTGGCTGGCCACCAGTGCAGGGTGTCTCGCCCGACGACAGCTCGGGTAGGTTCCAGCATACCCTCACAGTCCTACTGAGGATAAGCGGTATAGAAAATGGATGCATGGATAAACTCTGCAGGCCAGGTACACAGTATGTTGCCTTAGTACACTCATTGAAGTACACTAAAATGAATTCCACTTAAATGAGTGTTGAAAAATGCAAAATGACCGACTTATGCTCATGCATTCTTTCTTCCTCTGTGGTTTGGTGTGTCAATTGGTTCCGGCCGTGTGTTTGTTCACAGCGCCAAACGTAGGTGTCCTTGTGCATTACATGGTTTTCACTCGCAGTCTGAATGCAACTCTTTACCGATCCAGCACAGTGTGGATACAACTTTTTTTTCAGAAGAACAGTGGACTGCTAGTGTCCATGTAAAAGACAAAAATATCACACGTGCAAAAAAAAAAATTTTTACATCACCCCACTTTTGGCCTCAAAACCTTAATAGTCTCCTATTGTGGGTCCACCAAACACATCTGAAACATTTGAGATGTGTTTGATGGATCCAACATTTGGAGTTTTTTGTCTCTGCTGCAACAACTGGGGTGTTTTATCATGATCTTGGCCGAGGCTGCCGTCCTCCCACCACAACTTTTCAGACACATTCAGAGACATTAGCGGAATGGACAGAATTCAACACCGAAGAGAGTGATATTTCACTACAAGCTTTTTTCCTCGTCCGTTCACTGCATGACTGCTACATGGGGGTCTTAATTGGGATGAAAAGCAGATTAAGACTCTGAATTTGGACCTGAATTCTTATGCTTTCTATTATAGTCTTTTTTCCTGGCACTGCATGATCAGCTCACTAAAAATGGCCTGCCTTTTGTGCCGGCTGATCCGGAGATGATGATCCGTTCATACGTGTCCAAAGGAAAGTTGATTCAGCCCCAAAATATACTATAAATATAATATTTGGTCTTGCATTTTGTCTGTTTGGAGATGGAACAAGACAGCCACACATGTCTATCTGTGCCAGTGTAAGCTTCCAGAAAAAGTGTGTGTGCTACCAGTCACATGGGGGGGGGGCTTACAGGTGCAAAATTTATGGCACACCTGTCAACCCCCCCATTTTCCCCAGGAAACTCACATCTTTGATCCTCTTTCCCAGCGCCCTCTCCAGTACTGCTGGAGCAGCAGAGGTTCCAGTTCCTGCAGCATTATTCAGGCAATACGCGCTTATTATGAGCCATGAAGTCAGGCCTTCAAAATAAAAGTTCGGCAATTAAAAAACACTCCAGGGAAACACCAGAATTTTTCTTCTTTCTCTTAATCATCATAATTAAAGTGAAATGAAATATTTTTCCACTGTTGCAAGGATTAGACTTCATTCTTCTCCCTTCAGGTGTATCATGATACTCTATAAGATTCTCGTTAATATTTTAACACTTTCGCACACACTTAGAACTGTTTCAATATGCCTTCCTTAAAACATAAATTAATCACGACATATCATACATGTGCAATTAACAATACATGATGAAAGAAGACATAAATTTCAAATCTGAAGGAAAAAAGGAACATCTTGTTACTAAACGTGTCACAAGACACTCAGTTCACAAGAGGAGATCCGGGGGCCAAATCTGGCTCGTGGCACAAATTTCTTCCGCCCGCAGAACTGTTTGGAAAATAGCATTGAGTTGTCCTGTCTCACAGACCTTATCAAAATAGGTGCTTAGAGCGATCCGAGTAATGAAATGATCATTTTGACTTCAAAAGTGGGAAAAAAAACTAGCATATAGCATGAAATCCACAACTTTTCTTAATAAAAGTGCAAGATACAGAGCAAATATTGAAATAATTTAACAGTACATGACTAAAAACAGCAGCACTTTAACTGTTACATTGCGTCTGTACAAAATAACACATTAAAAAGGCATGAGAGTGTCAAAAGCCATCGTTTTAACTACAGTGGAGCATGCTGGGAAATACTGTACAGACTCGGTCAATCGGTTAATGTCCAGTTTTCAGCCCACGTGCAATCGCTTTACGAGATTGGGTCTACGAGAACAAGACGAGACCAGAATATAAGAAATTTATGAAAACTACTAATTTAATTTCTAAAACAATCTACTCTTTTCTTACCATTTTGTACACCAGAGATGTATGGTTTTTTTTGGCAATGGAAGTACTACCTTCCAAAGTCAATCCAAAGTACTACCTTCAATCCAGAATCAAAACTTGCAGTGAAGTGAACACAAGTCAATATGTTATCATTACCGCCTACATCTGTATGGAGGACCAAAACTGCCAAAATAATAAATAAATGAATAAATAAATAAAAGTGAAAATAAAAACAAAAATAAAAAATATATACATAAATAAATAAATAAAAGCAAAAATAAATACAAAAATAAAAAACAAGATTCAAAAATTAAAAATAAATACAAAAATAAATGTAGAAAGTGTAGGACCGCCCCCTCATTTGAATAGTTTTTCCTTCTGCATTTCAAGCTGACATTGTCTGCTGCATGAAATAAATACATATGAGAGCAGAGTGCTTTTATTTATTTATTGATATGTAATTCTATTTATATATTTATTTTTGTATTTATTTCTACATTTATTTTTGTATTTATGTTAAATTTTTGAATCTTGTTTTTTTATTTTTGTATTTATTTTTGCTTTTATTTATTTATTTATGTATATATTTTTTTATTTTTGTTTTTATTTCCATTTATATTAATTTTTTTGTATTTAATTTTTTTATTTTTTTTTCATTTTTGTTTTTATTTTCACTTGTATTTATTTATTATTTTGGCAGTTTTGGTCCTCCATACATCTGCTCATTAATCATCTCACATTATACATACATTTGATACTTTACATGCGCTTCATAAGTCTAGATTCCCGCTCCTGTTCACTCCAGTGTGCTTGTATTCCCGTTTTTCCATGATTTCCGTGATGAACAGCGAAACCAACTTTCACTGCTTGAACAGGACAAGATGAGCAGATCAGGATAATGAAGAGATAACGAAAAAAATCACATGTGTGTTATAATATTTAACCTTACCCCTGATTTATTCTGAAAATCCTACCATTTCCTGTGAAGTAACACCATGCTTTAACCTTCTCATAGAACATTTAAGAGCACAAAATAAAAATTGCTGTAGACACTTTCCTGGCACCAAGAACAATGCGTATAATGGCTATTAGTCATAATTAGCATATTACCCAGCACCCACAACCTCTCATTACATTGTCTTTGTGATTCTTACAATCTGATGGACATGGTGAGGCTCTATATGTAGCATAACTTATGTGGGAAATATTCTAAGGCTTTTGTGGCCATGACGGGGGGAACCACGTAATCTTTTGAATATAGCTTTGCCTTAGATGGCAGCTCTGAAAGGCTGTTAAGGAAAATAGGACAAAGAGACTCTTAATTTCCAATACAGACTCATCGGTTGTCAAAGCAATTATCATATCAGGAGGGATCAGGCCGTGACAACTGTCAGAGCACAACCTCAAGACAAAGCCGCTATTGTGTCTGAAGGAAATCTACATGCTCTGGTCATACGGGTGCTTGAGGACTAGGTAGAGCCCAACATGGGGTGAAGAACTACATTGAGTATATACGTATATGGGTGCGTCTCAAATGCATCCGCACACGCTTTCACACTTGCAACAACATGCAACATGCTGTATCCTAGATAGCATTCACTGCAGATTGGCGCTAGTGTTGAGACTAAGAGCTGGTGACAAAGAGAGGTGCCTGCAGGCGTCTTCAAATAACCATCCTCACACGACGTGATATGGACAAGCCTCACAGCACCTCGGAGATGCCGTGCCAGTCTAAGCATATGCTACACAGGGACAAAAGCACCAAGTAAGACGGGGGACGGGGGGCTGAGATGGTGAAGCAAAGTGGGTAAAGCATGATAAGTATGACAAATGGACGCACAGACAGAGTATAGAAGGGAGGGCATTGAGATGTTGAAAGGAACGAGGAGGCCGCGCATGAAAGGACGGACGCAACAAGAGGGGGACGGGGCCAACGCGAGGTTGGAGGGGTGACGAGAGAAGTTTGAAGTAAACCTGTTGGGACATGTGTGACATTAGGACGTCGGGGCACTGGCAGGAGTTGTGTCATTGGTTCGTTTGACTTACACGTTGTAACAGTGGCGGAATGGTCACTGTATGTCACTGCCCTTTTCATCAGATGCCCTGTAATGACATGTCAAAACATTTATAAAGGCTGCCTGCTGAAATGTCGCTGATGACTAAATGTCCCCTGGCTGACATCGAAGGCCGTTTTGGTCAAGAACTTCATTTCATAGTTTAAATAATGGCGTATTTACAGGGAAAGGAAATTTCCAAGCCAAAGCCTGAAAAAAAAACATAACAAGTGTCTTTGTGATGAGGGCCAGTGTTTAGCGGCTATAGGCTGATGAGACTAAGCAGCGTCCCTCGGCCATATAAACACAACCCCTCGAGGAGAAAATGCCAGCATACCCCAGACGTTCCTTCCAAGAAATGTGACATGACAAGAAACAGACGCATGTTTTCGAGCCGTGGCCTTCAGGCCCTGCTGCGTTCTTCACTGTGCCATAAAACATAAATCGGTGCGCTGCACCAAAATTAGCCACACAAACCCATAATCTCCCAAAATACTTATTCAACATTCACAGCTCTGCAGATTTGCAGATCGCCAATAAATATTAATTTGCATTTGTTCCTCAAAAATACACCCCTGTTTCAATCATAAATTGTTCATAAATACATAATAACAGCATATGACTCACAGGCTTTACATGTTTATGTCTTATGCTTCAGTGATAATATTGTGTTTTTCATCAAACGTTGAGGTTTTGCACTTTTTTTTGTCAGTCTTTGAACGCATCATAAGTGTAGCCTAGCGAATTCGAGAAACAATACAAACAGTTGATGTTTGCTAAATAATCTTGAACCAGTCATGATGTGCTATATATATCACTATATTGACACTTACTATGGTACCCATTATGTCATTGGATGCTCATATCACCGAGTACTTCGGTACATGGTGCATTATTTAAAAAAAAAAAAAAAAAAAAAAACTTAAACTGTATTATGGAAAGCAGGAAGTGAACAAATGTAACAGTTACTGATTGTAAAAGTACCAGATGCAGGGGTAGGATTTAATAAGCTTTGCTTCTTCCTACTCCTTTTGGACATGTGGAACTGTGAACTGATTATGTGATGCATTCAATTGTAATCTGATGCATGTTCAAATGAAATAAAACCATTACCATTACCATTACCATTACCATAGCTTTGACACTTCAGGGAATGGGAGCTGTTGGGTTTGGACCTAATTAACCGTGACAAAGGAGAGATTATGTATACCTCGTATATATTCAATGATAAAACAGCTGTTTGTAATATAATTTCTAATTGTTCTGATCCAAGATAATTTTTCATTTTGTATTTAAAATTTGCCAAGGGCCACTAAAAATCGAGCCACAGGCCTCAACTGACCCCCAGGCCATGCTTTGGCGACACCTCAAGGAGAATATGTTGTAAGTAATAGCTCATGTGAAGTTGCTCGGATAAGGAAGAAATCATATTAGGAATGTCCTTTTTTCCCCTGGATATAAGCTAATGTTGACATATAATAAATGTAACGTCCATCATATGCAATGCTTTACTTCGCTCATTTCACTGGTGAACATGTGGAATACATCATTGTCTTCTCACAATTTCAAGTTGTTTTTTTTTTCCTCTTTGGTTACATAATATTCAAAAGTGCAATCACACTCTGGCATTTGAACCAATGCCGGACCTGGGATTTGGACAGTGGCACCGTACTGTAACGTGCCTATTTGTTATGTTTAATTCTATTGTGCAAGGCGGAGCTTCTCATGAATAAATGGCAGAAGGAGCGATGCAGTAGTTATACGACACGTATGGTTTGTGTGCATAAGCGCCTTCCAAGTGTGCTGGAGTCATGGACGTGTACAGCACCTGAGTATGGAGCAGAGCAATCATATTAGTAACATGAAGCAGACTTCAGGTGTCGACTTTATTTCCGGTTTTCAACTGATTTAGCACTTTTTACGATGTTTACTTTTGAAAATTTATGTGCGCAGACAGCGACGTGATTCACATTCGCACACACATGCAAAAACGGACGAGGACAATCAGTGCAAGCACAGGTTACTGGAAATAGCTCGTTCTGTGCATTTCTTTTTAGCACGGGATGCAATTAGATTTTTAGACAAACTATGCCGCCATGCTACGGAGCCATCTTCTACGTGTGGTGAATTTGTAATTATTGTAAAAAGACGATTAGCCTTTGCTCTTGCACAAGTCTCCTTCCGCTTTTTTAAAATATTGTCCCAGGCTAGACTGGAAGAATAACCTCTAACAGCGCACAGAATCTATTACCCTTATAAAATTCAATAATATTTCCCCTTAGTGATTTTCATAACAGTCAAGCCATTCAAAATTGGTGTGTTTCTCTTTTCTCTATGCTTTTTATAATATTCATTTTCACATCCACTGTGATGTCTTTCCTTTTCTTTGGCGCACTCGCACTTTGGAGACAGTGTGGATTATCAGGCACACACTGTATTCATCCACCCAGCACGGGGCACACTCTGCATTCTTGTGCTGTACAGGACCACTTGTAGTATTTAGTCTGTAGTAGTCGCTAGTATGTAGTTATGTAGTATTTTTTTTTTGGGTACTTTTGTGTAATGTTGAATATGTTGAACATGTTGAACGTGAATACATTTTGCTTGTTTACCTGTATTATGGTGTCATTTCTATACAAATAAATGCTATACAAATAAAATGTATTATTATTATTATTATTATTATTATTATTATTATTATTATTATTATTATTATTATTATTATTATTATTATTATTATTATTATTATTATTATTATTATTATTATTATTATTATTATTATTATTATTTCCTTAGGAGTCATCTCAAAGTTGACAACTTTTTTTCTAGAATGTTCCTGCACTTTTTAAACAGATACATTAAAAATTTAATTTTGGTCCATAAATATAACACTTGAGAACTAGTTACAACACATGTCTGCAGCAATGCATATACCGATAAATACAGTGTGCCTACACAGCCATACCGAGGAAGAATAAGGTTTTACACTTTGTTATGTCTCCCATGCCGCAGTGCACCATAAAAAAGGAACGCCATTACCATGGAAGTGAAAATAAACATACATGACCGCCCATATTCGCTGCTGCTTGGTCCCTATCTCTCTAGTACTCTTGCAATGATCATTCAGTAACATTATTTTATATTTATTTTTATTTTGGCTGCTCTTTTGGTCCAAATTGCTCAACTGGTGCAACCACCATTAAGGCTACGTATATTACACGGATATTTTTAGAAACACATATTTTGCTATGCATTTTGGCCTTTCACCCACAAGTTTTATATCAATACCTTTTGCTGATAATAAGTACTGACAGTAACGCTACTTCACTAGCAGTCCACATGTGTGAATCACCATGTGTGTTATGGTGTATCTATGGAAATGATATCATTGACGCTTCTGATTGGTTGTAGTCTATGGCTGCATGACAGCCCATGGATGCATATTCATGTAGACAGTAATCATTTCAAAACACCACTGTGTTGATGGAGGTTTTATAAATATATAATGTAATGGTAATGGTAATGGTAATGGTTTAATTTCATTTGAACATGCATCAGATTACAATTGAGTGCATCCCATAATCAGTTCCCAGTTCCACATGTCCAAAAGGAGTAGGAAGAAGCAAAGCTTATTAAATCCTACCCCTCCATCTGGTACTTTTACAATCACTAACTGTTACATTTGTTCACTTCCTGCTTTCCATAATACAGTTTAAGGTTTTTTTTTGTTTTTTTTTAATAATGCAACTCGAACCAAAGTACAAGGTCATATGAGCAGTGTATAAGTTCCGACTTACACTAAAACTTGACTTACATCACAATCTACGAACCAAACTTGTCCGGATCCTGAAGGTCACATGTACTGGAGAAGCGTCATTAAACACATTGTCTTGATCGGAACACACACACAATGGCAGTGAATATTCAGAAATGAATGTGTTATACTCATGAATGTGCTCCAAATATTCACAGAATGATTAAAAACTTCCACTTAGTGAAGGATTTTCAAAGTTTACTCACAAAAAGGCTCAAAAGTACCCCAAAACAACAAATATTATATGCATTTTTACCTAAGAAAACTTATGTATGTTGTGTGAAAGTCAACTGTTGTGCATCATAGGTTTAATGACAAAAAGCCTGATAGAACCCAATGCAACAATCCCATTTATCTGGTCTGCAACCGTTCCAATGGTTGGCTGTTGGGACGCCGATCAGGAGTCAAACTGGCAGGTAGATAACACAGTAAAACATTATAAATACTGTACATCTCAGTTAAGTTCCAAATCTTCACATTTCCAGGGCTGTGAATGCCGAAGTCAGTCAAATATCAAATATCGCCATTGGTATTTTAAGGGCGCTATGATGTCCTTAAAAGTGTTTTGAATACATATGTCCATGCTCTCCATGAGTGATGCAGCAAAGCTACCAATGCCAAGCTAAGAGCCGTTTTAAATAGATACCATTGAAGATGAAATTATGTAGCTCCAGTTCAAGCCCGAGTGTCCTTCATTGTGCAATCCTCACAAACCAACAGCAGATAATAATTGAGACTCGTCAATGTCACCCAAGCAGGAATGTTGTGAAATGTAAGCTGGCCTTGGGTCACAAAGTCAACCGAGGTATTTATCCTTCAGACTTAAATATGGAGTAAAAAGGGGCCTGTGAGAAGAATGGGAAAAGTGACAAAAGAAGACATTTCGAACTGTAATAACTGGAGAGAGGACTCGCTGTGGGCCTTCATCGGGATTAACTCTTTGTTCTCCAAACACTTAACAATCAGTGATGAAAGGAAGGAAGGAACCGACACCCCTGTTCTCTTCTCTTTGCATGTTTCAGGGTCAGTAGATATTGGTGTGTTGGTCTGCATTCAAGCTGCCCGTCTTTTTATCTGCATGTTTTTTTTTATATATTTATTATTATTATATTTATTATAATAATATAATTCTAATTATAATAATATATATATTATTATATTAATATTATATATTAATATTATATATTATATTATAGCTTTTTTCCTCACGAGGGTCGCGGGGGTGCTGGAGCCTATCCCAGCTGACTTTGGGCGAGAGACGGGGTACATCCTGGACTGGTCGCCAGCCAATCACAGGACACATATAGACAAACAACCATTCACACTCACATTCATACCTATGGACAATTTGGAGTCGCTAATTAACCTAGCATGTTTTTGGAATGTGGGAGGAAACCGGAGTACCCGGAGAAAACCCACGCATGCACGGGGAGAACATGCAAACTCCACACAGAGATAGCCGAGAGTGGAATTGAACCCTGGTCTCCTAGCTGTGAGGTCTGCGTGCTAACCACTTGACCACCGTGCCGCCCCATTGTAATATTATTATTGTTATTATCATTATCATTATTATCATTATTGTTATAATCTTTATCATTATTACCATCATTATAATCATCATTAATATTACCATTTTCATCATTATACAGTAAACCTCGGATATATCAGACTCGGATATATCGGAAATTCGCTCACAACGGACAGATAAAAAAGAACCGATTTTTCTGTAATGCATTTCCAATAAAAATTCATTGCATATATCGGATTTTTTATAACGGATTTCGCCTATTTCGGACAAAATCTCCAGTCCCGTTCCAATGCATTTCCATTAAATTTCCCTCGTATATATCGGATGGCCGCATCGTGGCGCTCCGATTCGCCGAATCGTGACAGGCCGCTATACGACGTCATTTGCAGCGTTTGCAGCGTTGCCTGCGCGTCCAGGTACATTGGAAACATAGTCAAGGAAGTGCCTTTTTATAACGGATAAAATCCCATTTACGCATATACCGGATATAAATCCGATATATGCGTAAAACGGACATTTTCCGGTATACGCATATAACGGATTTCGCTTATATCGGACAAAACCAGTGGGAACAATTGAATCCGATATATCCGAGGTTTACTGTAGTTAACAATTTTTTGATTTTTTTTTTCATTGTTTAATTTTACAGACTTCATTGCTTCTTGTAGAGTACTTTATCATTCCATCTGTTATTTTCTGAAATCCGCAGTATTTGTGTTTTTATTGCCCACTTTTTTGTGACATTTACATATCATTTCCTGGATTTCATATGTCTAATCTTGTGCATTAAAAAAAACAAGAACTTGAGACTGTGTCTGAAGAGGTGACCCACCCAAACATCAGTATCGTCTTGTTAAACCCTACCTGAGGTTTTTAGACGTGTTTATTAGTTTGTGCGTGTCTAGTCTTGTGCATTAAAAAAACAAGGTTTTACCGATGACCAACTCCAGTCCCAGTCTTCACTTGCTGTGCCTAATCTGGGTTGTTTATTTGCATTGTATTTTATTGTATTGTATTGTAACGGTTGTTGTATTTTCAGGTATTTAGATATTGTTTTTAATGTTTTTAAATGAGTATTTTAAATCACCATCTTATCCAATGTTTATTGGATATACAGTACATCAGGCAAGGTGACGCTGGTATCGATTGGCCCTGAAGCCGAATCACCAATAAACGATACCCGGCATTCATTTCAGAAGCCGCATGGATAAAGTGATGAATACATTTTATTTCAGATATTAAAGTTCTATTCCCACTAACAGCCCTTTTAAGGCATGTCAACAAATATTCCCAGCAATTTATTATTTAAAATATGTATGACCGAAGATGATACCGCACAAGGGCAGAGTACAGAAAAACAGTTTCCTTCTTAAAATGAGTGTCCTCCTTCCTTCCTCCCTCCCGATGGTGGACTCCCACAGTCCTTAGGCCTTTGTGTCTGTCTCTTCTTTATGAATAGAGGCTTAAAAATGGCCCGAAGCAATGCGTCTTCTGCTCCCTCACTGATAGCCAATGCATAATTCATTTATTTTCATCACTTCATCAGATGTGCATAAGCCGCACCCGGTTATTTTGGGGGAGGAGCATTTATTATGTTTTTTGCCACCGTTACTTCTCAGGGTCTTAAGGGACATATTCGCTCCATTCATTCATTCATTCATGGCCTCTCAACTTTATCAAGGCTGAAAGGATGAAAGCTAGTCTTTATTATTGATTATCAGAGGGATTAGCTCCCAGAGAAAGTTAAGGTTACCCCCTCAGTGCCACCAGTCAATGGAAGGATGCCCGGCCCTTTTTATCAGTGTACGTGTCGCCACACGCTACCCTCTCATGTGCGGCTTAGTGCCTTTATGTGTATGCAAAAAACATGAAAAATGACATGTGCATAAAACACACCAAGAACAGAATCAAACCCATAGGCAACATGCGGAACAAAGAATTGGAAACTATCCACTGTGTCCACAGCCAATGGCCCCGGACCAATTATCCGTAGCTCTTTAGCCTACCTTTTTCTACTTTCAATGAAAGACAAGCAAAAGTCCCAAAAGCAGCTGGCTCGCTTCGCACTTCTTGTTTAAAAAGCTCGGAGCGCCTCTCTCCCCGACCCACTCTTCACCCGGTGCCCACAAGTCTCCAGTCTTGACCGTACATTATCTTCCACACTAAATGCTCCCCATCCTTCCCTCTTCTCCCCTTTTCTCTACCTCGCCGAGAATAAAGCGCTCCTAATGACTGTGGGCTCTCAAGGGCCTGCTGGTGCCCGGGTGCTTGAAAGTGTGGCGTTGTGGAAAAAAAAAAGGGGGGGCATCTCCTCCTTCTCTTCTTCCTCTTCTTCCTCTTTTATCACAGGTGAGAATAAAAGGTCAAAAGGGGTTAATGTGCTGCTGTTGCACAGAGATTTGGGCTATCGCCATGGCAGCCAGCTTGTCAAAAAAAAACAAGGTGCATTTGCTTTCTCTGAAAATAAGTGTTAGCTTGACCTTTGGGTTTTATTTTGTTTTCACCTTAAAACTTGAGAGGCTCAGCTTTGACACTTCAAAAGCAGTTGTGGGTAAATATATGACTTTGTGACTGCTTTGGTGCGTTTTAGTCCGATGCCGATTTGAATATCGGAAGAGTCACGACTTCCTGGTTGGTTTATGTTGCTGCAATGCGAAAAAGACGGAATCTGGTCGTGGAACCTCGGAATTGAACACTGTGCATTTGTTAAAACTGGTTAACAAAAACATTGTTTCAGGCAAGGCTGCATGGTGGTGGAGTGCTTAGCGTGCAGGCCACACAGCTATGAGACCTAGGTTCAATTCCCCTCTTGGGTATCTCTGTGTGGAGTTTGCATGTTCTCCCCGTGCATGCGTGGGTTTTCTCCGGGTACTCCGGTTTCCTCCCACATTCCAAAAACATGCTAGGTTAATTAGCCACTCCAAATTGTCCATAGGTATGAATGTGAGTGTGAATGGTTGTTTGTCTATATGTGCCCTGTGATTGGCTGGCCACCAGTCCATTGTGTAGCCTTCCTCCTGCCCAAAGACAGCTGGGATAGGCTCCAGCATGCCCTTGTGAGGATAATCCGATACCTGTATTTGAATATCTGAACAGTCACAACTTCCTGGTTCATTTATGTTGCTGCAATGCGAAAAAAAAATTTGAACCTAGTTACGGAACCTCTGAATTGAACACTGCACATTTGTTAAAACAGTTCAATCCATGTGCTTCCATAAACTCTGTGTTGTTAAGCACTGCTCGCTATTGTTCATTTTTCAAAATAAAACTTCCTTGAACGAGCCAAAGTGTCCTGTGCGACTCCAGCTTGCCCCAATATTCATGCTAGCGTCTGTTTGGCAAAGTTTGTGTATGTAAATCAGGGGTCTCAAACATGCGGCCCGTGGGCCAAATGTGGCCCGCAGGACACTAGTTTGAGGCCCCCGCCTTGATATGAAAGTTTAATGTTAGTGCGGCCCGCGCAAGTTTGATATGGATGCTGTATGGTATCATGTACCCAGAAAAAAATATTACGTTTGATTAATGTTCATGTTAAAGGTTAAATAACTGTTAATAGTTATCCTCCCTATCCGTGTGGAAGTGGTAAGTTTTGGGCTTTTTAAGTTTAAAGTAAATAACTTGGAGGCTACCGTTTAGGTGGCTAGCTCTCTAGTTTGCGAGTTAGCATGTGTCTCAAGACCCTGCAGTTGCGCAATATGTTGTAAATAAAAAGAGTATAAATGTGACTATAGTCGTGTTTTGTCATGTCTACAGGGCTCTAATAATGCTTTGTTCATTTTAATCTGAAAAAAATCATTTGTCTACCCACCAACTATATGTGCTTTCTTAATTTTTAATTATTTGCCGTTTTATTATTATTATTATTATATTTATTTATTACTGATTGATTGATTTTCTTTATTCTTGATCTTATTTTGTGTATAAAAATAAAAATGAAGATATTTGAGAACAGTGGAATGTTTTATCAGAGCTTTTTTCTTGTAGAAAATCGGAACCAAATCAAAGTTTATTAATTTTTCTGTTTTTAATAAATGCATTTTTTTTTGGAGGGGGGGGAACTGATGCGGCCCAGCCTCGCCCAGACCCTAGCTCCAGTGGCCCCCAGGTAAATTGAGTTAGAGACCCCTGATGTAAATGATTATAAATTCATTTTAATCACTTAATTCATACTAAACTGAAAAAGTAAACCACCTGTGGAGGTTTTTCTTTGGACGCTCACTGAGTGGAAGATCCCCGAGTTTTTACTTCAATTTTGTCAGAAAATGTATTAAGAACAACTTTACGGAGTTGGACTTTGAAGGTTCCACTTGCCTCTCGCATCATGAAAGGCAAAGAAGCTGTCGTACATTGTGCAGCCGCGCATGGTGAAATTAATCATTCAAACCCTGCTAGGCTTTCTGGGATATTTTGTTATTCTACTTTAACAGTAAATGGGTTTTTTTTTCTTTACTCTTTTTTTTCACCTGCAACTTGAAACAATCGGAGTCAAGTCTGAAGTAATTAATTTCAAAGGCTGTGAATTAAACAAAAAAAAAAAAATCCATCCTGCTGTTCCTTTGTAATTTGCATTTTGATTTCTGCGATTTCTGCACTTTATACAACGTGCTCGCTCACAGTCTCTTTACTCAAGGTTCGCATTTTAATATCTGTCTGGATCAAAAGGCTTTCATTAAGTTTTCTACACTCCTTCCAGCATTTTAAGACTCGGAGGACAACAACAAAGTGCTTTCCTCTGCTCCAGCACCAGGTTAGCATAGAAGAAAAGAATGGTTATTCCTGAGCTAAGTTCACATCAAACACAAGGGGCTCCAAGTGAGAGAAGATGAAAGAAGCAGGCCTGACCCGGAAGATTAGACCAACACTGCTGCCAGCTCTGCGGCACCCAAGGGCCATTCTCACTCCGGGATTCTACCCCTCCTCTTCATACAGCAACAATGGAGTTTAGCGCGGAACAAGTCTCCAAGAAGAGGGTAGGATATGAGGAAAAGACGGAGATAAAAACACGGGCGGAGGAGGAACCGAGAAACATCGTCGTGAAGGAGCACAATGAGGTGGACAAAGACAGAAGGGAAAGGGGATGAGCGGAAAATAAGAAGCAGGAATAATTCAGCATAATTTCTACAATGCAAAACCGGTGCAAGACTACCCCAACCTAGTTTTTTTTTTTTTTTTTTTTTCGCCTCCTGTGACAGATAGCGGTGAGGCGAGGAATAATGCTGATTATCATAATTGCTTAAAGTGTGTGTGAATATTCATGATTTTTACTGCCTTATTATAGCAACAAATCCACACCACAATGAATGTAAATGCATTGTGATATTTAACATAGCGCAATGCCCTCAATCCCTGTGTGTGTGTGTGTGTGTGTGTGTGTGGACTGCAGCTGTGGGTGTCAAGGTTGGGTGCTATCTCTAACCGGCCCTCATCAGCTGGCTGAGCTGTTCCCATGCGTCACACACTCGGGAGAGAAAGGGGAACACTGGAGGGAGGCAGTGGAATAAAGAGACAATAACCACAGTGCCAACACACAGAATCAATCAGCAAGGTTAGGAGTAAAAGTACTGGGAAAGTGATTGGAAGAAAGGGGAAAAAGCACAAAATGGAAAAAGAGGTCATTGTTGCACAAAAAAACATGTCCTTTTACATCTCAGGTTGATTCTAAGGAGAACGAGGGGGAGGTTCGATTAAAAAAAATGTGGGTTAGGAATGTTGTGTTGCCAAATCTAGACATCAGAAAAGATGGAGGTAGTCCTTATTGGACCAAAAAGGTACAGTAGACTTTAGGCATACTTCTCTTTATTGGCTAATTCATCAATTAGAGTTTGTACTAAAACTCTTTTTTCCACAAAATGTTAATTATTAGTGTTTTCCATCTATTTTCTATGCCGCTTATCCTCATAAGGGTCACAGATATGCTGGCGCCTATCCCGGCTGACTTCAGGGGAGAGGCGGGGTACAATCACAGGGTACATATAGACTACATATAGACATATATATATAGACATATTTTTATTTACACAAAATAAGATCAAGAATCAAGAAAATCAATCAATCAGTAATAAATAAATATAATAATAATAAAACGGCAAATAATTAAAAAAATTAAGAAACCACATACAATTATTTTTTTCAGATTAAAATGAACAAAGCATTATTAGAGCCCTGTAGACATGACAAAACACGACTATAGTCACATTTATAGTCTTTTTATTTACAACATATTGCGCAACTGCAGGGTCTTGAGACACATGCTAACTCGCAAATTAGAGAGCTAGCGACCTAAACGGTAGCCTCCAAGTTATTTCCTTTAAACTTAAATAGCCAAAAACTTACCACTTCCACACGGATAGGGAGGATAACTATTAACAGTTATTTAAATTTTAACATGAACATTAATCAAACGTAATAATTTTTTCTACATGATACCATACAGCATCCATATCAAACTTGCGCGAGCCGCACTAACATTAAACTTTCATATCAAGGCGGGGGCCTCAAACTAGAGTCCTGCGGGCCACATTTGGCCCGCGGGCCGCGTGTTTGAGACCACTGATTTACATACACAAACTTTGCCAAACAGACGCTAGCAGGAATATTGGGGCAAGCTGGAGTCGCACAAGACACTTTGGCTTGTTCAAGGAAGTTTTACTTTGAAAAATGAACAGCAGTGCTTAACAACACTGCTCGCTTTTTAGTCTTTTTATTTACAACATATTGCGCAACTGCAGGGTCTTGAGACACATGCTAACACGCAAACTAGAGAGCTAGCGACCTAAACGGTAGCCTCCAAGTTATTTCCTTTAAACTTAAATAGCCAAAAAACTTACCACTTCCACACGGATAGGGAGGATAACTATTAACAGTTATTAACAGTGACTTCAGATATTCAAATACAGGTATCGGATTATCCATCCATTGATCCAAGGGCATGCTGGAGCCTATCCCAGCTGTCTTCGGGCGAGAGGCAGGCTACACGCTGGACTGGTGGCCAGCCAATCACTGGGCACATATAGACAAACAACCATTCACACTCACATTCATACCAATGCACAATTTGGAGTCGCCAATTAACCTAGCATGTTTTGGGAATGTGGGAGGAAACCGGAGTGCCCGGAAAAAAACCCACGCATGCACAGGGAGAACATGCAAACTCCACACAGAGATCCTAAGCGGAGAATCGAACACAGGTCTTCCCGATCTCCTGGCAGTGTGGTCTACGTGCTAACCACTCATCCATCACGAGGCCGATTAGATGAAGGCACGTTTGTTGTGGAAGAACAGACTTCAGTTAAAACATCAAAAATTGTGAACCTGACCCTTTCATTCAGCATCAGTGACCTCCGACCTCCAAATGTTATTGTGGATGAAAGGATTTCTAGTCGAATGTCTTCTGAGCAGAGTGGAACCTAGTATAAACCGCTGCAGTGCATCCGGAATGCTGCTGCTCGAGTCCTGACTAGAACCAGCAAATATGACCATATCGGTCCAGTACTCGGGTCTCTGCACTGGCCTGGCCTTCCTGTCACTCAGAGAATAGACTCTGTTTTGCGTACAAGTTTTTCCCTGGTCTTCCGCCAAACTACATCTCTGACATGTCAGAGCAACATAAACCATCTCTCCTGCGGGTGCCCAGACTCAGGACTAAACACACTAAGGCTGAGTTTTATTCAAGTGCACATTTGACTGAAAGTATTTCATCTGCACTTTTCATCTTTGTTTTGCTCGATGGAAGAATTAATGGCATTTTATGTAAATTATGTCAGAATGCTTTTGTTTTATGTAAAGATTTTATAAAGTGATTTCACCCTTCTTTTCTGTAAGGCACTTTGAATTATCTTGTGCATGAATTGTGCTGGTCGAGTGGTTAGCGCACAGGCCTCACAGCTTGGAAACCCGAGTTCAATTCCTCGGGCCATCTCTGTGTGGAGATCCCGGTGCATGAGCGGGTTTTCTCCGGGTACTCCGGTTTTCTCACACATTCTAAAAACATGCTAGGTTAATTGGCGACTCCAAATTGTTCATAGGTATGAATGTGAGTGTGAATGGTTGTTTGTCTATATGTGCCCTGTGATTGGCTGGCGACCAGTCCAGGGTGTACTCCGCATCTCGCCCGAAGACAGCTGGGATAGGCTCCAGCACCCCCCGCGACCCTCGTGAGGAAAAAGCGGTAGAAAATGAATGAATGAATGAATGAATTGTGCTGGTCGAGTGGTTAGCGCACAGGCCTCACAGCTAGGAGACTCGAGTTCAATTCCTCTGTGTGGAGATCCCAGTGCATGCGTGGGTTTTCTCCGGGTACTCCGGTTTCCTCCCACATTCCAAAAACATGCGAGGACTCCAAATTGTCCATAGGTATGAATGTGAGTGTGAATGGTTGTTTGTCTATATGTGCCCTGTGATTGGCTGGCCACCAGTCCAGAGTGTACCCCGCCTCTTGCCTGAAGACAGCTGGGATAGGCTCCAGCACCCCCGCGATCCTCATGAGGATAAGCGGTAGAAAATGAATAAATGAATGAAAACCAAATACAAGGCCTGAAGTCTAGTAGTTCAAAAACCCCTTAATTACGTACTGTATAGTACTGCAAATAATCTTGCCGGGATAGGCTCCAGCACGCCCCGCGACCCCCGTGAGGCTAAGTGGTAATGAATGAATGACTGAATGAATGCTTTTATTTTATGTAATGATTTTATAAAGTGATTTCGCCCTTCTTTTCTGTACTTTGAATTATCTTGTGCATGAATGATGCTGTATAAATAACCTTGCCTTGCCTATATGTCCAAAAGGAAGACCAAAATCCATATGTCGCAGTGTCTGGCTTTTTGTGGGAGTTACTGTCCATATGTACCAAAAAAAAGACAAAAATCTATGAATAATTGACACTCCCTTGAAAAAAAAAAACTTGCCGTTGACCTTCTCCTCTGATTTCGGATCAACATTTGCAATACAAGCGATTGTTGAAACTATTAGATGATCCAAAACCTTCCACTTCTCTCTTCAATTGTCATTGTTCACATTATCAGTGAAGCATAAAGGTGAATTTTGGCCTTTTTTTTAATAACAGTGGCACATGTATATATCTATATTATCACATATTTATATATTTTATAATTTTTTTGTGTAGATTTTTCGACAAAAAATCTGGAAATATATGTGAATGCACTGTATTCTACCATATTTACTTCCTGGGTGATGGCCAACTGTCCCAATAATTTTGTCCATCTACTTGTATTAAAATTCCCTCCCCACTAAAAAACGCCCACACATGGACACACACACACACACACACACACACGCACACACACGCACAATGGCCCCCTCCTCCTGCCATGCCCATGCATCTGAGGTGCCAGATGGCACAGGACAAGCCCTCCGGAGGGGAAGACAGCGTGGTGACCCCCTCCCTCACTCACCCACACTTTCTCACACGCTGAAGTGTGTGAGTGGGGGAGATGAGGTTATCAGTGATGCCCATCAAAGCGTTCACACACAAGCTATGCAGTGACTAACTCTCAAGATGCAGCGATATCAAGGCATGTCTCGACATATTTAGAGGCAGGTGAAGAATTTGACTGGCCCTCGGGCCTGTTGCACCGCCACACGGACATTACCCAACATCAAACGTTTACTTCGTCTTGCCATCCGTGCCCTCCTACGTGGTGATGCTATCTCATCTCCACCTGCACGCAACGACACTGACCCGCACCGAGACCTGCGCTGTGCAGCAACAGGACCTACGAATCCTGTCCAAAAGCTTTCATAAGGAGTAGAGGTGGTGGTTGTTGTGGGTGAGCAGTTCACAGCCAAAGGAGCTTCCTGAGTCAATGTGGGAGTAGTGAAATATGTTGGGATTGCCCGTGCTGGTCTTATCAATCAAAGTACCATGATGCATGTCATGTACAGTAGAGTACATGGTAGTAAAACAGTCATTTGCTGGGTTGTCTTTTGTACTAAAAAGTAACTTGGCCACATCATCTTAAATGTGGGTGTCACACCAATCTTATGGTTAAGGTTAATTAGAAATATGAATTAATAATGCTAATGCTAATGCTAATGCTAATGCTAATGCTAATGCTAATGCTAATGCTAATGCTAATGCTAATGCTAATGCTAATGCTAATGCTAATACAATGCTAATACAATTGAGTGCATCACATAATCAGTTCACAGTTCCACATGTCCAAAAGGAGTAGGAAGAAGCAAAGCTTATTAAATCCTACCCCTACATCTGGTACTTTTACAATCAGTAACTGTTACATTTGTTCACTTCCTGCTTTCCTAATATAGTTTAAGTTTTTTTTTTGGTTGTTTTTTTTTTTAATAATGCACCTCGTACCGAAGTACAAGGTGTAATAATAAGAATGATCAAAAGGGGATTATGCTTTTTGCACTTTTCTGACCTATAAATGTAGTTAGAATGTTGTATTCTCGTGTTAAACAATGCCAAAGTTTCAGATAATCAGGTTGGCACATTTGGAAGTGAGCCCTGAAAAAAGTTGGGGATGGCTTAAAAGGCTCAGTTCAAAAGGTGTGGTAAAAATGCCCCATTGTGATGTCACAGAGGGGCACACTTCCTTATATGGGCGTGGCTGTAAACCAGATAAATTCTCTACTCTCACCCAAGCTCTGCTACTCTGTTCGCGAAACAAGCTCAGGCAGAAGTTATTGTATTTAGATGTATTGTATTATATCAACGGCATTTCACACGTGAACGTAAAAAATGTTGCTGGAGCCAGAAGCAGCGTGCTCTCGCCAGGAAAGGTGCATTAATTTCGGACACGCTGTGCGTCAAAGCTGCGCCCTCACGTCCAGCTTCTGAACTCCACCGCACCAACAGCGCCTTTGCCAAAGTGTGCCCGACAATGAGCGCTATCCCTCGGGCAAGCGAGGTTGCCACACGTCCGGCTTCTCCTGAGCTTCAGTACTTTGGTCGTGTGACCAATCACAGCTAACTGGGCATGCCCGGAGGTGGGCCATGGGTGGGATAAATTAAAACAGACCATTTTGGCGCGAAGCCCAATTCCAAGGAAATACAGCGGGAATAGGTGCCGATTCTGGAAGATCTAGAAAGTTTTATGTGTGGGTTATTGTGTGTAGCTGCTCTATAGGAGTCCACAACTCAATACGAAGGGCTGAAAAATTGGCATAATAATAGGTATTCAGTTTTCTACTTACTGGTTCCTCAAATTGTGGCCTCCATGCACCAATTACAGTTCTGTAGCAGTACGGGGTTAGATTTTTTTTTTTACGCTAAGCAAGAGGGTTTGCATGGGAAGGAGTGAGCAGGAAGTGAGCAGGACCATGATCTCCATGGTTTCAGAGACTAAACCTGAAACGGAAACCTGCAAAATGCAACAAAATGAATCCCCAGAGAACATTGAAGCGTCGTGATGGGTCAAAATGTGCGCCAAGTATGGAAGATGCATACACGCTGGCACGTCTGCAGGAAGTGGAGCATTCGAATCTCAGCTGCGGCATCTCTGTGTGGAGTTGCATGTGTGTCCAGCGCACCCCCCCACCCCCCGAAACATGCATATTAAGTTAATTGGAGACTATAAATAGTCCATAGTGGTGAATGTGCATATGAATGGTTGCCTAATTGTGTCCTGTGATTGACTGGTCCAGTCTAAAGTCAGCTGGCATCGGCTCCGGTTCACACGTGACCCTAATGAAGACAAAGTGGTATAGAAATTAGACGGATAGCAAGTCTCCCGTCATAGGCATCTCTCAAAATTATCATAAAGATTAAAAATCTGTTGTTTGTATTCAGATCCAAACGGTAGTATCCGTTTTCAATGTAATATGTTCTTAGCAATTTTACATGAACATTTCACTGCACTTAAATAGCAAATATATTTTCCACTTTCAATGGTTTAGGAGCTTATTTGATTTAGTCTCCGTCGGTTCTGTGGGAGAGCCTTTACTGGGAGGACAGGCCAATCCATCCCAAAGGGCTTCATCACTTATCAGCAGCCTTCTGAGATTCCACTAAGATTCACCCCCTTATGAATAATCTCACCCACCGGCATAATGGTGCATTGCGAGGGAGGAGGGAAGCGACAGATTATTTAGAAAGACACAGGATGGCTCGGTGATAGTTTGAGGGGGAATAAGAAATAAAGAGAGTGAGGATGAGACGGGAGACAGGAGACGGGAGACGCGGAATGGAGAGAATAAAAGGAGATGGAGAGTTGGAGGGTACGGCGAGCAAAAGCGAGAGGAAGTCTTTTGATGTGTTTCCCTGTTCCAGTGCGGGCATCGGGGTGGATTGCGTAGCCATAGCCTGCCCCTCTGCTTGAAGGGACTGACTGGTTTATTAAACGCTCCCACCGCCCCTGTGCCTCAGAGCATGATGGGATTAATGCTGGCATAACCCTTTACTTAATTCATTACAGGGGGACACTGGCTAATTTGATTTGATATTATTTTAATAAAGTTCTGTGATGATTTGGAAGATTGTTTCAGGCTATCAGAAATAATTTTCCAGTTATTACAAGCGCTCAGGCAAGTCCTTTGATAGCGGCAGTCAGTCTTGCTGCGTGCAGAATACATTAGTTGTAAGTGTAAGTGCGTTAAGCTACTGAAGGAACACTCATAACGAGGCTGCTGAGAATTGATGAGAGTTGGGAAAAGGTGCCGCGGTCAGGCGCCGTGTACGAAAAAAAACATGACGAGATGAGAAGACCAAGGAAGGTACATGGATGAGACCGAGCAGGAGCAGGAGCACCACAAGTACATGTGATAAGAATTTTTTTTTTTTTAATCAACGTCAAGTAAATTATCTTTTTGTAATATTTTGACTTTATTCCCATAATAACTTGACTTATATCTTCTCCCCCAATCTAATTGCAACTTTTGTTTTTTTCTTAATAATTACTTTAAAAAATATATATATTTGTTTATTTATTTATATTACTCTATAACTCTATGCTACAAACATTGCATTTTTGTCATAACATTATAAGTTTATTTTCATGAAATTGCATTTTTTCCTCATTAATTCATTCATTTTCTATGCATTTATGCCCAAAACTTACCACTTCCACACGGATAGGGAGGATAACTATTAACAGTTATTAACAGTGACTTCAGATATTCAAATACAGGTATCGGATTATCCATCCATCCATTTTCTATCCTTATCCTCACAAGGTCATGCTGGAGCCTATCCCAGCTGTTTTCGGGCGAGAGGCGGGGTACACCCTGGACCGGTCGCCAGCCAATCACAGGGCACATATAGACAAACAACCATTCACACTCACATTCATACCTATGGACAATTTGGAGTGGCTAATTAACCTAGCATGTTTTTGGAATGTGGGAGGAAACCGGAGTACCCGGAGAAAACCCACGCATGCACGGGGAGAACATGCAAACTCCACACAGAGATGGCTGAGGGTGGAATTGAACCCTGGTCTCCTAGCTGTGAGGTCTGCGCGCTAACCACTCGACCACCGTGCCGCCGACAAGTAAATTATCTTTTTGTAATATTTTGACTTTATTCCCATAATAACTTGACTTATATCTTCTCCCCCAATCTAATTGCAACTTTATGTTTGTTTCTTAATAATTACTTTTAAAAATATATATATTTGTTTCTTTATTTATATTACTCTATAACTCTATGCTACAAAAATTGCATTTTTGTCATAACATTATAAGTTTATTTTCGTGAAATTGCATTTTTTCCTCATTAATTCATTCATTTTCTATGCATTTATCCTCACGAGGGTCGTGAGGGTGCTGGAGCCTATCCCAGCTGTCTTCGGGCGAGAGGCAGGCTACACCCTGGACCGGTCGCCAGCCAATCACAGGGCACATATAGACAAACAACCATTCACACTCACATTCATACCTATGGACAATTTGGAGTCGCCAATTAACCTAGCATGTTTTTGGAATGTGGGAGGAAACCGGAGTATCGGATTATCCATCCATCCATTTTCTATCCTTACCCTCACAAGGTCATGCTGGAGCCTATCCCAGCTGTCTTCGGGCAAGAGGCGGGGTACACCCTGGACTGGTGGCCAGCCAATCACAGGGCACATATAGACAAACAACCATTCACACTCACATTCATACCTATGGACAATTTGGAGTCGCTAATTAACCTAGCATGTTTTTGGAATGTGGGAGGAAACCGGAGTACCCGGAGAAAACCCACGCATGCACGGGGGGAACATGCAAACTCCACACAGAGATGCCCAAGTGGGGAATTGAACCGAGGCCTAAACGGTAGCCTCCAAGTTATTTCCTTTAAACTTAAAAAGCCCAAAACTTACCACTTCCACACGGATAGGGAGGATAACTATTAACAGTTATCAGTGACTTCAGATATTCAAATACAGGTATCGGATTATCCATCCATCCATTTTCTATCCTCATCCTCACAAGGTCATGCTGGAGCCTATCCCAGCTGTTTTCGGGCAAGAGGCGGGGTACACCCTGGACTGGTCGACAGCCAATCACAGGGCACATATAGACAAACAACCATTCACACTCACATTCATACCTATGGACAATTTGGAGTCGCCAATTAACCTAGCATGTTTTTGGAATGTGGGAGAACATGCACGGGGAGAACATGCAAAAAAGAGATGGCCGAGGGTGGAATTGAACTTGGGTCTCCTAGCTGTGTGGCCTACACACTAACCTACTCGTCCATCGACAAACAACCATTCACACTCACATTCATACTTATCTACAATTTGGAGTCGCCAATTAACCTAGCATGTTTTTGGAATGGGGCGGCACGGTGGTCTAGTGGTTAGCGCGCAGACCTCACAGCTAGGAGACTAGGGTTCAATCCCACCCTCGGGCATCTCTGTGTGGAGTTTGCATGTTCTCCCCGTGCATGCGTGGGTTTTCTCCGGGTACTCCGGTTTCCTCCCACATTCCAAAAACATGCTAGGTTAATTGGCCACTCCAAATTGTCCATAGGTATGAATGTGAGTGTGAATGGTTGTTTGTCTATATGTGCCCTGTGATTGGCTGGCGACCAGTCCAGGGTGTACCCCGCCTTACGCCCGAAGACAGCTGGGATAGGCTCCAGCACCCCCGCGACCCTCGTGAGGAAAAGCGGTAGAAAATGAATGAATGTTTTTGGAATGTGGGAGGAAACCGGAGTACCCGGAGAAAACCCACGCATGCACGGGGATCTCCACACAGACATGGCCGAGGAATTGAACTCGGGTCTCCTAGCTGTGAGGCCTCTGCACTAACCACTCGGCCGGCACGATTCATGCACAAGACAAATATGACGAGAAGAGAAGACCAAGGAAGGTACATGGATGAGACCCAGCAGGAGCTGCGAGATGTTCGGTATGCGCTGAGCTCATGCACGTCACCATTGTTAAATCTCGGAGGGAAACACGGTTATTTAAGAGTCTGCTGCGAGCGTAGGCGTCCCTGAACAATAAGATGGACCATTTTTTTGTTTCAACTTTCAGAGCTTTATTGTTTTTTTTTCTGGTTTCTGGTCCTTTTAGACATATTTTGTCAACATGTTTTGGAAATTCTGCACAGTCGTCTCAGTGCACCATTGTCCTGGCCGTATTAGAATAATCCTGTTTTCCACCGACCCTTTCGTCCACTTCTTGTCATGAGTGTTGCCAGTTGCAAATAATCCTGCTACTGTCTCATCCCTAATTTACATATTCCTTAAGATAATTGGGTAGACTGGAGATGTCTCAAACTATTTCCTTAATCCTGTGTCCTTACCCTGGAAGTTTTGGACGAGAACGTAGTCGGGTGAAGACAGGGGGTTTGAACTGTACATTAGTTACAATGTTTTTGTTTTGCTTTTTCCTTAAACCCCAAATGACACACATTTCCCTCTGAAAAGATAAGCCCTCAGTCAAAGGCCGCGGGAGATGTCTGGGATCCTGTGAAAGAAGTGCGGGAATTACCTACCAGAGGTCTGGCATGAAGGGGGATGGAGAAAAAAAAAAAAAAAAAAGGTGGGGGTGCAGCGCTACCCTTATTCATTAGTCCGTCTGGGGTCCAAGGCGGGGTCACACAATGTGACGGTTGTTCTCCAGACCCCCAGACCCCAGCAGACACATTTAATGGCCACCGTTTCCTCTCCAGACAGAGCGAGAAGGACAGGGAGGGGGGGTGCGGAGGTTGGAGTGAAGGTGACAAAGGGGGGTGGGCTTCGGGAGACTAAAGAGGAGAATGATGAAAAGGATCAAGACAGAAAGTGAAAACACGTTCACGCCGCGAAAGGGGGAGAAAACAAGTTGAGGAAAGGAAAATAAACACGGTCAATTTGGATGGACCCCGACACACAGAAGCATCCTGGGTCACGGCGGTTCTCACATTCATACCTGCCCTCTCGGGGACGCCACGGCATTCCTTAGGGTGCCTCCTGCTTTTTCACCAGCCCATATGTTCAAGGGTTACAATTTAGAACAATTAATGCGGTCAAAGGTTATGCTGGGTAAGTGGAGCACCCCCTTCAACCTTTAAACCAGGGGTGTACAAACTTTTTCCTCTGAGGGAAAAACACTGGAAGATGAACGGAAGCGAGCGCCACAAGTACATGTGATAAGAAGTTTTTTTTTTATCAACGTCAAGTAAATTATTTTTATACTTTTTATAATATTCTGACTTTATTCCCATAATAACTTGACTTATATCTTCTCCCCCAATCAAATTCTTCCAAAATTGCAACTTTATGTTTGTTTCTTAATAATTACTTTTATAAAATAATGTATTTGTTTCTTTATTTATATTACTCTATAACTCTATGCTACAAAAATGGCATTTTTGTCATAACATTATAAGTTTATTTTCCTAAAATTGCATTTTTTCCTCATTCATTCATTTATTTTCTATGCACTCATCCTCAAGAGGGTCGCGGGGGTGCTGGAGCCTATCCCAGGTGTCTTCGGGCGAGAGGCATGGTACACCCTGGAATGGTGGCCAGCCAATCACAGGGCACATATAGACAAACAACCATTCACACTCACATTCATACCTATGGACAATTTGGAGTGGCTAATTAACCTAGCATGTTTTTGGAATGTGGGAGGAAACCGGAGTACCCGGAGAAAACCCACACATGCACGGGGATCTCCACACAGAGATGGCCGAGGAATTGAACTCGGGTCTCCTAGCTGTGAGGCCTGTGCGCTAACCACTCGGCCGGCACAATTCTTGCACAAGATAATACGCATGTTTTTGACATGTTTTTGGAATGTGAAACCGGAGTCCCCGGAGAAAACCCACGCATGCACGGGGAGAACATGCAAACTCCACACAGAGATGGCCGAATGTGGGATTGAACCCTGGTCTCCTAGCTGTGAGGTCTGCGCGCTAAACACTCGACAGCCATGCAAAAATGTTATTTTTTTTTTCAACTATTTCAACTTTCTGTAAAAAATTTTTTAACCAAATTTTCCCCAAAAATACTATATTTATTTTTTTTGTTTCTGATAACATGACAAATTTAACAAATTATGGGTTTTTTTTTATTTCAACTTTGTGCTACTGAAAAATTATATTACTTTTCTTCATAATCTTATGTTATTCTAATAAAAGTATAGTTAGTATAGTGAGTATGTTAGATTACAGTTTCATATTTTAACTGTATTCTTTAACAATTACTGCTGATTTTTCCACTTTTACCATTGTGTTTTTATTATGCTTTATTATGAAATAACATTATTAGAATATACCTCCGGCCAATGAAAAGACAACAGTGGGCAACAAATAGACCCTGTTCTGTGCTTTGGACACCACTGCTACAGACCCACTAACACCCACTTCATTACATGACAATGACATAATCAACTTTAATACTTGATTACAAACTTTAATCAAATAATTGTGAGAATGATACTCTCCGTCGGTTATTAAAATGGCATGCAAATGATATGCACATCATGCGGTGTTTTTGTTCCATATGTACGATTTAAAAAAAGGCATTTGATAATGTCAAAATGTCAGAGGTTGCGGTAATAGCTAGCTTTCTCTTAAGTTCATTATATTCGCTGAGCTACGCTGCTCCACTTTCAGTAGCGTCGCCCCGGGCAGAAATCAATGTCCGCAACCAAATAATCAAGGTTATAGAAAAGGGCACGCATTAACACGATTTCACAGAAAATATGCAGAGTTCATGTGCATATGTTCCTGGATTAAATAAAAAAAAACTCAAATGTCAAGAATAAATAAATGCAGATCCGAGCAAAGAGATTGGGACTTATGTTGTGATTGCGAGGCTCAACGAGGTGACTTCGGTGAATTATCGTTCTACTGAATTGGATCTAAAAAAAAATGTAGCATGGAGATTTGGTATGTCATCATGATGTCATCATCTTTAGTTTGTTTATCAATCAGAAACGATTGATTGCCATGAAAAGGAACACACGTAAATACACAGCATGGAAGCGAACCTTCATACACTCTCCATGTGTCCATTTATGGAACAGGCTAGTTTGGAAAAACTATTGTATCATGTTTTTTCTCTGCATACCGTAAATTCCGGACTATAAGCCGCTACTTTTTTCCCAAACTTTCAACCCTGCGGCTTATTCAGTGATGCGGCCAATTTATGTAATTTTTCGAATGGCCGCCAGGGGCTCTCTCTATATGCGTCGAGGAAGACTGCAACTTCTTGTCTTGTGCATAAATGAAATTAGCGTGAACATACCCTTATCATGGAAAATGCAAAAAGAAAAGCATATGACGCAGCTTTCAAGCTAAAAGCAATCGAACTGTTCGATAAAGAAGGAAACAGAGCTGCTGCACGTAAACTTGGCATAAACAAATCGATGGTGAGACGCTGGAAACGGCAGCGGGAAGGCACCGTTTGTGAAGAAAGTTATATTATTATTATTGTTAAGTTATATTAATAAAACGTTGAAAACTCTCTCTGTGTACCGTCTTTCTTTGTAAATATGTTTACATCAGGGGTGCTCATTAAGTCGATCGCGATCTACCGGTCGATCGCGGAGGTGGTACTGGTCGATCGCGGCGTGACATAAAAAAAAATATCATCCCGGCATCAATGCCGTCACTTGATTGATATACAGGGCAGCCATTCAGATGACAACTGAATGTTGCCCTTCGGGCGACCAATCAAATCAAACAACGTCTCTAAGTGCAGCAGAACTTACGATGTCAGCCTATCATCCATCCCCGTTACTTGATTGACATACAGGACAACCAGTCAGATGACAACTGAATTTTGACCTTTAGGTCACCGCTCATGCGTAAACAACGATGCAAAGTGCTAAGCTAGTCGGCGAATTGCGAGATTTTAAGCCCTCGCTAAAGTTTATGGTCACTAAAATGAGTGAAGGAGCTGGACCAAGTAAAAAGGCAAAAACTGGACCAAGTAAAAAGGCAAAAAACATATCACTTCCATACGGATATGGAATATTATACGGATATTATGATACGGATATTATCCATGACTGATAAACATTTGGAAGTGTGCTTGAGGCTGGCTATCAGCAGCTACTGTCCGGACTATGCATCCCTGGCTGGTTCAATTCAGTGCAAGTCATCAAAGTAAACTCAGGTAATTACAAAAAATGTTAATAGTTAATTATGTGTGTTTTGCAATATTGGCTCATTTGGTTATGTAAGGTACATCAACATACATTGTACGTACAAATAATCCTCAATACATTTGAAAATAAATAGATGTTTTGCATTTTTGTAGTGGGTAGATCATTTTGACTCGGTCATTTTAAAAGTAGCTCGCATGCTGAAAAAGTGTGAGCACCCCTGGTTTACATGTTTTAATGTGGGCACATGCGGCTTATATACAGGTGCGGCTTGTGTATGTACAAAATCGGTTTTCCTCTAAAAATGTAGTTGGTGAGGCTTATAATCAGGTGCGCGCTATAGTCCGAAAATTACGGTACTCATTTTATTCCGATAGTTTGCTCTATATATATCTCTCCCTTTGACCGTAATACTAAGGAACTATCCGTACGGAAACGTTACCGTTTCAGCCTTTCATCAACGGCGCTCTGTGTGGTATTTTTTGACAACGGCTTCCAGAGTGGAAAAATCTCAAAACGCAGGATTAGCGTAGCCATGTAGACGACGCAATACGACATCAATGATGTCACGACCCACCATGACCAGAAGTAAGTTTTCACAAAAAATATTTCTAAGGACATGACTCCCCTAATTCGACGTTCTCTTGATATATTGTTGTCTTATACTTCATTAAGATTAAGATTAAGATTAAGATATGCCTCTATTCGTCCCTCAGTGGGAAAATTTGTACAGAGTACAGAGTCAGTTAAGCAGTACAAAATACACAATATAGAAAAATAAACAATAAACAATATAAACAATGTAGATAATATGAAACCAGATGAGATATATGACCAGTCTATACACTGAGATCTTGTTAGAGAGTTAATATGAGGCATTATGGAAATACTTCACATAGAGCTTGGTATATTGCACATAGAGCCCTTAATATTATTGCACATGGAGGTTGATCAGATATTGCACAGTGAATGGGGTCTGGAGTAACTATACTGACTATAAAGCAAATATTACACAGATGTACATAGCGGTGTAGAAGTCTATTGGGAGCGGTGCTGGTTGTACAGCCTGACATAATGAGTAAGCGGAATTTAACGTACTGACTTTTTTACCATATAATGCCGTGTACATTCATCGTGAACAACATTTGTGAGGTCAGTGGGTCAACTGATGTTGGTTTCTCAAAGGTCTTTGCCAACCAATATACCGATTGCTTCATGAATTAACTAATTAATTCATCGATTAAGACAGGGGTGGGCAAACTACGGCCCGGGGGCCACATGCGGCCCACCAAACATTTGAATCCGGCCCGCCAGTTGCTTTTAAGTATTTCAACTTTTAACATACGAGCTGGCAACATGACTTTCAAGTCGGATGTCTTATTCAGTAAAAAAAAAAAAAAAAATCGTAGTTTGATGTGGTCTGATGTTTAAAGTGCTCCTGAAAAAAAGGAAACAAGAACATATAGCTGATAGTATGACAATTAAAATTAGACAAATAATTCAAGGCGTAAAATTATTAAAAATTATTTAAAATTATTTAAAATTATTAAAAATTATCAAAAAAATATTAAAAAAATTATTAAAAAATTATTTAAAAAATTATTAAAAACTATTAAAAATTATTTAAAAAATATTTTAAAAATGATTAAAATTATAAGCGTAAAATCATGTGTGTTAAATATATGTTCTGGCCCCCCGCACAATTTTGTTAACTCAATGCGGCCCATGAGTCAAAAAGTTTGCCCACCCCTGGATTAAGACATCTGTGTCATTGTTTTTAATCCATATGTCTTTTTTTTAACCACCCATTGAATCGCCATTCAACTATCAACATGTTGCAAGCATGTTTCAGACCCAAATAACAGTCCCCCCATAAAATCCCTCTTGTCCCCACCTACGGCTTGAAAGTCTGGCCAAGAAAACACATGTTGATGCTGCCAAAGAGCTAGTTAGCGCTAATCGCCCTGCTGACAAGAGCAAGAAGATTAGGGGTCATGTCAGCTCCAGATTATTGGGGGATTTTACATTTATAAACCTGTACTGGCTCTAATTTAACGGCACCTTCTGGGACCTTAAAACACGACTGGAATGAGAGAAACAGATGTGGGTCTCTGTTAATGGGGAAATAGCAGTGCTGGGATGGCTCAGTAGACACGTTAATAGAGCCAAAAAAAAAAACGGAGTGGACAGCAACACGGGGGCCAGACAGGCCCTCACTCCATCCTCTCTTTTACCTCACATTTTTGTCACTTCCAATATGGAAGCATTCCAAAATGGAGCACGGGTGGACCAGTCTACAGTAGTTGAGATGTGCCAAGCATTCAGCACTCGGGGACGCTGGTCTGCAGGCCCAGATCTGTCAAGCTCGAGCTTTGGTCAGGAGGCAGAGCCGCTGCAAGTTTAACACCTTGGACTGTGAAGTCACAAGATTTACAGTGATTTGACTTTTTGACTCCTCTCGAGTTATATCGCTGCATCCTCTGGGGATGAAGGAGGAATGGAAAGAGATTATGTGCTCCTGCTGCTTCTCTCTCTTCTAATGGACAGACAGCTTTAGCTACAGCACAATGAGGAATTTTAAACTGCACGGAACTAAAATGGGAGAGTTGAGAGGACTTACACTTCATTCTGTGAACCGTGCGTTGCTCTTATGTGAGGCTCTGTCCATGTGGACATGGGGATCTTCAAGAAGGGATTTTTTTATTTATGTTAACCTTTTTATTCAACAACAAAATTATATGTACAAAATTATATGCAAATAACATGCAAATGAGTCGATGAAGTCGACTTTGAATAGTTACTTTTCTGACTGAGGAGTTGGCTCGGCTCGACCCATTTCAGTTCCGAGTGGGCCCTTTTGCCACAATAGTCAAATGGAGTAGAAGAACTACTAGACTTCAGGCCTTGTATTTGGTTTTCATTCATTCATTCATTTCTACCGCTTATCTTCACGAGGATCGCAGCGGTGCTGGAGCCTATCCCAGCTGTCTTTGGGCGAGAGGCGGGGTACACCCTGGACTGGTGGCCAGCCAATCACAGGGCACATATAGACAAACAACCATTCACACTCACATTCATACCTATGGACAATTTGGAGTCAATAATTAACCTAGCATGTTTTTGGAATGTGGGAGAACATGCACGGGAAGAACATGCAAACAAGAGATGTCCGAGGGTGGAATTGAACTCGGGTCTCCTAGCTGTGTGGCCTGTGCACTCACCACTCAACCAGTATTTGGTTTTATCAGTCATATTTATGCATGTAGTTTATGTACTTTATTACTTAACAATAGATGTCATGTTTTGTGACTTTTGTCACTATATTGTCTATTATAAATGTATTATTCATTCATTCATTCATTTTCTACCGCTTTTTCCTCGCGAGGGTCGCGGGGGGTGCTGGAGCCTATCCCAGCTGTCTTCGGGCGTAAGGCGGGGTACCCCCTGGACTGGTCGCCAGCCAATCACAGGGCACATATAGACAAACAACCATTCACACTCACATTCATACCTATGGACAATTTGGAGTGGCCAATTAACCTAGCATGTTTTTGGAATGTGGGAGGAAACCGGAGTACCCGGAGAAAACGCACGCATGCACGGGGAGAACATGCAAACTCCACACAGAGATGCCCGAGGGTGGAATTGAACCCTGGTCTCTTAGCTGTGAGGTCTGTGCGCTAACCCCTAGACCACCGTGCCGCCCGAGACAATGACATAACATAGAAAAAGCAAACACGACTTTAACCCAGTGGTCCCCAAATTAAGACCCGGGGGGCCGTACATTGTCCATAGGTATGAATGTGAGTGTGAATGGTTGTTTGTCTATATGTGCCCTGGGATTGGCTGGCGAACAGTTCAGGGTGTACCCCGCCTCTCGCCCGAAGACAGCTGGGATAGGCTCCAGCACCCCTGCGATCCTCGTGAAGATAAGCGGTAGAAATGAATGAATGCATGAAAACCAAATACAAGGCCTGAAGTCTAGTAGTTCTTCTACTTCCACATATGCTGTCACGACAAAAACTGTACCTGCTCGGTAGAGCACATACATACATTTCTGACAGGGTGCAGTTTCTGCCATGTCAGAAATGGTAACCCCTATTGTGACCCATATTAGTACAACCTCACTTTGCCATAGAACGTCATAGAACGTGAACAAACACACTGACCCTGACCATCCGACCCCCCCCCCCCATCAGAGTTATGTAGCCCTCACAGTATTGGGACCCCTGCTCTAAATAGTCTTGTAAAGCTTGACACTTTATTTAACAATAGAACATGTCTAGTGATGCCATCACCATACATATATATATATGTACATATACTGACTTTCTACTTTTTTACTTTTTACTTACATAACAAGCACGGTTGATTTCCTCTGACACGTGAAAGAATCAAACTGTCATTTCATGCCGTGATAATGACGCTCCCACACATGTGAATCACCCTTTTTTTTTCCTTATCAATATTAGTTTAGCCTCCCTATGATAAACCAATAGGTTGGCTGCAATCACTGACTGGGAATCTACATTCCCACAATGTAGAACGAGGTCAGCAAGAGACATCTATCAATGTCATGTCACATCAATGTCAAAACATTTTTCTGGAAATGCTTAACCTTAAAAGTTGCTTCGAAAAGCCAAACTAATAATAATAATAATACATTTATAATAGACAATATAGTGACAAAAGTCACAAAACATGACATCTATTGTTAAGTAATAAAGTACATAAACTACATGCATAAATATGACTGATAAAACCAAATACGGGTCGAGTGGTTAGTGCACAGGCCACACAGCTAGGAGACCCGAGTTCAATTCCACCCTCGGCCATCTCTTGTTTGCATGTTCTTCCCGCGCATGTTCTCCCACATTCCAAAAACATGCTAGGTTAATTATTGACTCCAAATTGTCCATAGGTATGAATGTGAGTGTGAATGGTTGTTTGTCTATATGTGCCCTGTGATTGGCTGGCGAACAGTTCAGGGTGTACCCCGCCTCTCGCCCAAAGACAGCTGGGATAGGCTCCAGCACCCCCCGTGACCCTCGTGAGGAAAAAGCGGTAGAAAATGAATGAATGAATAATACATTTATAATAGACAATATAGTGACAAAAGTCACAAAACATGACATCTATTGTTAAGTAATGCAGTACATAAACTACATGCATAAATATGACTGATAAAACCAAATACGGGTCGAGTGGTTAGTGCGCAGGCCACACAGCTAGGAGACCCAAGTTCAATTCCATCCTCGGCCATCTCTTTTTTGCATGTTCTTCCCGTGCATGTTCTCCCACATTCCAAAAACATGCTAGGTTAATTGGCGACTCCAAATTGTCCATAGGTATGAATGTGAGTGTGAATGGTTGTTTGTCTATATGTGCCCTGGGATTGGCTGGCCACCAGTCCAGGGTGTACACCGCCTCTCGCCCGAAGACAGCTGGGATAGGCTCCAGCACCCCTGCGATCCTCGTGAAGATAAGCGGTAGAAATGAATGAATGAATGAAAACCAAATACAAGGCCTGAAGTCTAGTAGTTATTCTACTCCATCTGACTATTGTGGCAAAAGGGCCCACTCGGAACTGAAACGGGTCGAGCCGAGCCAACTCCTCAGTCAGAAAAGTAACTATTCAAAGTCGACTTCATCGACTCATTTGCATGTTATTTGCATATAATTTTGTACTGTAGGAAAAAGGCATAACTTCATCGGAGAAAAAACACCTTAATTACGTATAGTACTGCAAATAAACTTACTTCTTGGTTAAAACTGGCCATCACTTCATCAAAATCTGGTCAGCACCTTCCAAAGTCTAGACAGCGTTAATAATTACATCTGGACTTGCCTCCAGCTAGCACCTTCTATCTTGTAGTTAGGACTTATCACACAAAGTTCTCCTAATGTAACAGGTGTGTTCCAGCAATAGCGTTATAATTCACCAAAAGTCCATCCTCAGTATTTATTTTCATTTTGTCATATCATTTTCATGTTGAATTATTTATTTTACGTATATTGTCATTTTATTTTGAAATTTGTTTTATTTTGGTGACTTCCTGTAAGGAAGGCACTCCCTGTAGTTTCGCGGTACTCTCCTCAGTCGGCGCGAGATCCCGCTGAGGAGAGGTAAGTTCATATCGTCGCTCTTGTCTTCAGAGCTAAAACACAGTAAAAAACACATTCATGTTGTATAAATTTGTATTGTTAAGCTCACATGCATTGTATGAAAAGAAGGTGTGCTTTGTGCTGACTTTTTGAGGCACTTTATGTAACGTACAGTAGCGGTATCCACATGCTAGTTACCGATGTTAAGCTAGGCTAAGAGAAGAGCATGTGCGGGGTTTCTCATGCACTCTGCATGTTTCTCGTCTTTCTTTTAGAGGTGTGCCTGTTGAAATCCAGACGAGTTGCTGTACTGATTTTATTTTATTCACACAGGTATGTGAGCTCATGGTTTTGTTCATTTATGTTATAATGTTCATGATAAAACATAGAAATTGCCACTGTTGAATGTAAAAATGTATTTTAAGGAACCTTGTTGCCAGAATGCACAAACAAAAATTTTGAACTATACAATCAGACAAACATTGAAAGGTATTTGTGTTTCCAAATGTTATGTTGAATGAATTATGCGAATTTATAGAAACGTGCATTAACTGAGTCGGCGCGAGATCCCGCTGAGGAGAGCTGGTTTCAAATAAATCCTGCTCCAGTGGCAAAACTGCGGTGATCCCCGTCTCATCTATTCGCACAACACAACGCAGAGTTTTATCCCAGTGAGACAAGAGAGGGTCGGCTAGACCGGCTACACTAATACATTTCACTTTTAAGCCAACCAAAAAAGTAGCTAGATTTGTCGCTCGTTGCTTTTGAGAAAACATGCGAGAACGTCACCGAGTTGGCAACACTGCTCAACCGCTACTACATTTGCGAGTGTAATAAAGACTTGGCTTAGAAGTAATGACTCGAAATTAGACTGGAAATATTCCACAATTGCAGCACAACAAGAGAATAGAAGTTATTGGACAAGTAAACACAGAAGCACGGAAGCACAGTATGATGGCAGGTCAGCATGGAGAGCATACAGTAGTTCCGTTCTTAATATTTCGGCTTACAGGGACATTTTTGACAAGTCTATCCTTCCACCATAAGCCAGGCGCTCTCTCAGGTCCAACATAAATGTCCTCTGACCTCAAAAATGCATCACACAGCACACCTTGTCTTTGCAAAAGAGTGAATGTTGCCACAGTAAAAGAGGGACCGACTCCATATTTTAATTCCACCTTAATAGCTTTAATTGTCAGGTGTCCCAACACCGCTTCTGATTTGTCAGTACAAGTACGAGTATGACACATTGATTGCCGCAAATCATATTCAAGAACCGCAACACCATATTTTGCATATGTAAAATTACAGTTGTGACTTCCCCCCATCGTGCACAGACATGCATGAACATGCAGCCACGTTGAGGGGCAAAGCGACGCCTTCTAAGTGGTGCCGTACCATATGGTACAGACAGGGAGGCATCACATGCTCATCGGGCCTCCAAGCCCGATTGCCAGACCGGCCTGTTAATTGGGCGACGAGATCAGAGGCAGTATTACAAGCCAATTAAAATGATCGGGACAGATTGCCAAGTGATGAGCTCCACTGCGTAATTGAGAGTGTGAAGTGCGTGTCACCTCTGTCTGATTATGTCTGTCTGTGTGTCTCCCTCAGTCTATCTGAATAAGTGATGAGACTGCAGAGGACCAAAACTAGTTAGCGCATTAATGATGTCACTTGAGGCCCCTTCATTAGTCTTAGAGCGGGATGTGGGTGATTTGGGTTGGAGGATTTTCTGCACCGTCTTGCTGTTACCGTTACTGTAGTAACAGCTTTCTGAAAGTGAAGCTCTCATCCGGTCAGATTGTGAGACGTGTTGTTTTCATTTAGCCCGGCTTTTCTTCACGTGTGCATGTTTGTATGCACGTGTGTGTGTGTGTGTGTGTGTGTGTGTGTGTAAATGGGTGTGTGTGTAAGGGAACGGGAGAGACAGGGCGAGACCGATCCATACGACAGCTACTTTAATTTGTTCTGGGAATATTGTTGTACTGGTGCAGTCCACTGGGCAGCACCTGCATGCCAAGTTTGCTTAATCATGCAAAAAGAACAGAAAAATGCATTACAGATGTCAGACTGCATCCCGATAGAGACAGAGATTTGACAAACACCTTGCCCTGAGAGAACAACGGTGCAAAAAATTCATTTTTGTAACATTCAGGTAGATCTGCTTGTCACCGGAATGGAAATTCAGCCCCTGATATCTGGGACATTAAACACGCTGTGGTTAACTGTTTTATGTAACACACGCATCGGGAGGAAATGAAGAAGCCACTTCCTGCGGATTTGCTGTTTTGACTATAACAATAACGCAAATGTTTTTAACAAGTTTCATTTTGAAACCTGAAAAAAATTCTCAATGCATTGTCTCCGACTTACAGGGCTCTTTGTACTGCATGCTGCTGTTAAGTAACATTAAATAATTCAGTAGTCTTTTTCAGAAACACAAAATACTTTGCACTCTTTTGTTGAAACGGTTGAAACCAAGTGGCCTCCAAGTCAAAGTTTTCCGACTGAGAATTTAATTGAGTTAACTAAATTTGTCAACACACTACAACTCTTTGCTTAAGTCCACTCAGTCGGCAAGGAAGTGAATCAAAATAGTGAAATTATACTAATAATGTATCCCAAAAATAGTCAATTATTAGTAAATAGGATATTTAATTGTATTTAAGTGTATTAATAAGATTGGATATGTTGGTAAATGAGTTCCCTGTCTCAACCAAATCAACACAGATTTAGCAGATAATCATACCAAAGTACTACATTCTGGCTTTAATGGACCAGTCCCAGCAACATCAGTGACAGATATATCAAATATTTGTTGCAATACAATACAGACCACATGGATGAGTGCTATTGGTCAGGGGTGTAGTATAAAGAGGGGAAGTCAGGACAATTCTCAAATTCTTTGACTGACAGCATTTGAGCATTATGAGGCCCAGAATTCCTGGCTGCACCCCTGCTACTGGACATGTGATATGAAAAAACAACCATGAAATCACATTCATTTAGACCAGGGGTCGGGACCCTTTTTGGCTAAGAGAGCCATGAAGACCAGATATTTTAAAATGTGTATCTGTGAGAGCCATATACATTTTTTTAAACATTGAATGCAATAAAATGTGTGCATTTTTATGTAAGACCAACAGTTTTAGATATAATGGGCTCTAATTACGTAGACCAGGCACACTACCCCACGCCAATGGGGTGTGGCCAGCACACTTTCGTGAGCAGCGCAGTGTCCAATAATAAATCAAATACTTGCTGCCATTAATGCAACTTCTGCTGCTGCATAGTTTTGCACTGTACTCCGTACACATATTTCATTCTTTTGGCCATCTTCGTCAGAAGGCTTGGTTCTGCAGCTTTAGCTTGGTGACTATTTGACTAAAGGAGGAAAGTTTGCATTTACATGTTTTTTTGACATCTCAATGACCGAGGTAGACTACCGCATTACCCAGTAATAATCGAGTTTTGGTGTTTGACCTGGAAAATATCATCAGGAAAGATAGATATGGTCGGCCGTATTGCAGTAGAAAATAGATGGACGGATTAAAATGCATAAGAAAGTTGTTGTGATGTTTACTTTAAAATGTTAGCAAAAATACATTTTTATTGTGGGCAGCTCGGCTTGAGGGCCAGATACAGTCATCAAAAGAGCCCTACCTGGCTCCCGAGCCATAGGTTCCCTACCTCTGATTTAGACAAACATATTTGACGTACTTTTTCAAGAGAACATATATCACGGGCTGCAGTAGTAACAGTCACAGGCTTTTACAATCGATGCTGAAAGGCATTTATTGGCATATTTATGTCGACCACTTGATTTTACACAGAAATCAGCCAATATTGTTTATTTTTATATTAAAACCACCAAAAGTCTGCATGTTTTGGACCGCTCAGAGTACCGGACAGCAATCCAATAACATTCTTGTGCGGGCAGGCTGACCAAATGTAAGCACTCTCGCTTGTTTCATGTGGTCATCCATGTATTGTAAAAAGTGTATCTTGCCTCAACTGCAGAGAGTTAAGGTTTCCCTCAGACATTGCCACGCAGTCCGCCATTCGGCATACGTTACGGCCAACAACCTTGTTTGTTTACATGAAACACTTTTTTAATTAGATTTATTCTTCAAGGGACAAACACTTTTGTACACATCACGCCTGACGTCTCAAGAGAAGCAATGAAGTCTGTAAAATTAAATAATTAAAAATAAAAAATCACAAAATTTTTAACTATAATGATGAAAATGGTAATATTAATGATGATTATAATGATGGTAATAATGATAAAGATTATAACAACAATGATAATAATGATAATAATATTACAATGAAAATAATAACAGGGGAAACAAGACAGTGGCATGAACATGATTATATCCTACAAAAAGGGGTAGGCATTTATAAGCTTTTGCTTCAGCCTACTCCTTTTGGGCTTGGGATCAGATAGTTGAATACAAATGTAAATAATGGAAAGTTATATTTTGATTGATGTAAGAAATGCACTGTAATGATTCACATATTTGCCCAAATAAAGGGAAAAAAAAAAAAAAAAGATGATTCCGTGAATACCTTGATGACATCGTCATACATGGAAAAGTGCCATGTTGAGTGGAAAAGAAGAAAAGAGGCTGTTGAAGATGCAGTATGGGCTACATAGGCAGTTACCCAGGAGTACTGGCATTCTCTGGGGGGCACTGCAACGGTGACGGCGGGGATTCAGACTGTGTTTGTGTTGAAATGGTGATGTTTTCCAAATTCCAGTGTTGGCAAATGCACCTTGCTGTGAGTAGGACTGGTGGATAAAGTGATGGAGAAACCAACTAAGTTTAAGAATATGGTGTCGGTGTGTTAAGGTCGGCAATACAGGACATCAGACTTGGTGTGCTATGATATTTATTTGTCGTTAGCACCTGATGCTGCCCATACCGCTCATAGGAAGTAGATAACACCATACCAAGGAGAGATTAGCATCGATTTGTCATTGTAAACAAGGAGAAGAATTAGCGCAATTGCAATGGCGCAACATCCTGGAGGCCGCGGCGGTTTGTGTGCATGTGCATTATGCACGAACACACAGGTTCCCCCGCCAGAAAAAAAAAAAAATGTTGTCTTGTCAGTCAGTTGTAGATCTATGTGGGGAATTAGCACGGCCCTGTGTCGGGCCTGCAGCTGATGGAACACTAAGGGAAATAATGACACGACGAGTGTTCGTAAGCCAAGGGCAGCGGGGCTCATCTAAGCTCTTTGTGATTATGTTATGACAGATAGGCCACTCAGGACTTATCTTTAGCTATAGCTTTATGTAATGTGTGCTTCACTTCACAAAGCCAGGATGTAATGTAACTCGTAGCTTTCCCCACAAAGTTACAATAATTTGAACAAAAATTGTCCGCAAAGGTTTTTAATCCATGATGTCTCTGGGAAGTCCAGTTACTCTAATTCAACTCTTCATATAAATAAAAAGTGCATTTCAAAAAGATTCCAATACACATGTTATACTTTTCTTTGGATTAACTCAGATTAACTGTCTCAAAGTGACAAATTTAATACTAACATGATCGGGAACGCTCCCTGGGCATCATCCCTGGGTTAATACAAACACAGACAGAGCAGATTAAGATCAATTAAGAGAGATTCAAACCTTTAAAAGTTGATAAGGTTGTTAGAAAGAATAATAGTTTGTGTTACTGATAATTGAGCTTTGAGCGTTGTTTTGTCCCACTGTGTTCAGCGGTCAACAAACGCACCGCAGTGTAAGCGCCGCTACGTCAGTTGAGCTTTACTATTTCTTCTTCTCTGAAGGCTTTCCTGAGCCTCATCTACCATCTTCCCGGGTTGATTCTGTGCTTGAATGCAAAAAGGTGAGTTTTTGGTTCCATTGTGGGAGCTGTGCAGTTGTTTGTGCACCCTTTTGTTAAGTGAGGCTCCTTTGTTCATTGGCGCTAACATTAGCATTCAAGCTAACTGTCCTACCAACTATTGTTCTAATAAGCGTCATATTTACTTAATTTCCTTGTTGATTTTTGTATTTACTGCGCATTTGGCTCATCATTATGTTTATGTAATATTAGTTACATTACTTTACTTATCATTTATTTGTGTATTTGTATTGTATATATGTTGTTACAGTACCACAGCATAAAGCCTTAATAAATCCACCAAACAGAGGACAGCCTGCCGTGTTCTTTGACTTGAACACACCTTTATACCTTCGACCGCTCCAAACCAGTTCATCCTTGGAGACAATCTCACCACGCCGAGAACCCTCTCCGTTTCACAGGTGTTGTTTTTAGCTGTTTTTCTTTCATGAGCGAGGGGGGCAAAATGGCTTTTTTGATAGTAAAGGTTGCCAACCCTTGAGAGATGTCATTATTTTATGTATATACCGTATTATGCAATGGATGTGATAAACTAAGATGAAGGTACTTGATAGTTAATGAAATATAACCAGTGGCAGTTTCTGGCATGGGCACCTGAATGCCAATTGTCTAATTAAACAAGCAATTAATGTGGAAATGGAATAGATGATGTAGTTCCCCAAGGGGGATCCCACACAAGTTAAGATAATTTATTATTATTTGTTTTATTTCCACTTTCCACAATTTTAACATTTAGACATTGTATTTACTTTTTTTTCAGATTTCGCATGTTGTATGAAAAATAAGTTAAGATATATCGGATTCAATTGTTCCCACTGGTTTTGTCCGATATAAGCGAAATCTGTTATATGCGTATATCGGATTTATATCCGGTATATGCGTAAATTGGATTTTATCCGTTATAAAAATGCACTTCCTTGACTATGTTTCCAATGTACCTGGACTGGGCAATGAAAAGAGACGTAAGGTAATGAGAATTTAACTTTATTGGACTCTGAGCATAACAAATTGTTAATTAAGCTAGGCCCTGTTACGCCCGTCAGGCCTACGTTATTTCCAATAGTGAGGTTAAGATCTCATTCAATAAATCCCAGGGTGTTTTCTGGCAGCATTTGCCAGAATAACCCAGTTTCGTCGGCATTAAAAATGTCCTCTGCTTTAAAACGTCTCAGAATGTCAGCTAGCTTCGGAGCACCACGATGCGGCCATCCGATATATGCGAGGGAAATTTCATGGAAATGCATTGGAACGGGACTGGAGATTTTGTCCGAAATAGGCGAAATCTGTTATAAAAAATCCGATATATGCAATGAATTTTTATTGGAAATGCATTACAGAAAAATCGGTTCTTTTTTATCTGTCCGTTGTGAGCGAATTTCCGATATATCCGAGTCCGATACAGCAAGAGTTGATGGACTTGAACTTCAGAGCCGCAAACAGTCATAAAAACAACAAACTCACTTTTCTCTGTAATATGCTCGAGAGGTGATGTGATCATGTGTGACATCCAAGTTCGGCTTACTTTTTAGTCATTTTGAATATTCAACGAGTGTTGCACATCTAAGAGTTAATGACCAGCATCTGTGAGCTATAAGTGCAGCCGGTGTCTTCCCTAACATCTTCCATCTCATTTGAACTGTTGGTGCATGGGAGATATTTGAAGGAATTGCTGATGCTCGTTTGAAAGGCCCTGAGCCATTTCAAATAGCGACTAATATGAGACGTGACTGCTTCTGTTTGTTTTTAAGAGGAGGGAGTGACATTTAGCGGCTCGCCAAGGGGCCGACGGAGAGAACATAAAAGTGAAAGTTTCATTTTTAAAACAAAAATGCCAGCCTATGGTTTCTGTTACTGGCAGATTCTCCTACCACGTGCACCCTCGCAGACCACACGCACACACACACACACTTGCCAGCACATACGAGGTTTAAGTCCCAGACGTAACGACCATTTAGAGTTTCCTCCCATCAATCTAAACGTCCTGCAAGGTGCATCCTCGTCACATTAAAGCGCACTTCTCTTTAAAGGGGTCATAACTTTAAAAGGAGTTGACACAGACTTCCCTTTACCAAACAGTTACAACTTTCACAACCCTTTTTATGAGCTTTATTGACAACTCTACAAAGCCCAGCACCAGCAGTTCAATAGTCAAGTTGTTCCTCAACCCCCCCACTTCTCCCTCAGCTTGTACTGATGTTGTTGTAGAGCTACGCAGGGAATAAGAGACCTCACACTACGGGGACTTGTAAAATCATTGTCTGGCCAATGGGGGGCTCAACCGTATACGTATGTGTGTTGGGAGTGCACATCCTTGGTTGTGGGTATTGAACACACAGTGGAGACTAGTAAAATGTCGTCTAAATGAAGTCCCAATGCAACAGTAGTAAGTAGCGCTTGATGGCCATGTGATTTGTTTGTTCAGCCCCAATGGCCTTCTCTCCTGGCTGCTAGGGGGTGGCGGGAGCGAGGGGGCCGATGGCTTCACACCTTCTCCCCCTCCGAGCCCCACCAATGAGCCATTTAATCCTCCTTCCTACAGCTAAATCAACACCTCTCGTGCGCTCTGAACAGCTTCAGACCACCACCGCTGACTGCCTGCTGCTCGGCCCGACTGTCTATCTTGGTGCTGCTTCAACTGACAGCACAGTTAAGAATATTCTTTATATCTCAATTGGCACTGGGGGGCATCAGCTTGCTTTCATCAAGATGCTGTGTTGATTGTAACTCGTTCATCGCACCCGTTCAATTACCTCTTCATCGTCAACGTCATTTCACAAGTTGTTAAAGAGGGTTAAGAAGGAGCAGCCAGAAGAGCAAAAACAATGTATAAGCAAGACATGGTGGTGATGGAAAAAGAAAGACTGAAGGGATTGGAAGGGAAAAAAATACGAAAAGGAAAACGTAAGGACTGAAAGGCCTTCGATAGGAACTGCTGCTTGTAGGCGGCACACTTAGCCCGGTGTGATAATTGTGTCTCGAGGGTGATCTCCTTGGACCTGATCCTGGCTGAGATCAGAGGGCAAGGCCGATGACTACAAAGTAGGGAAAAAAAACAAGTGAGATGGAGAGAGAAGCGGAAATCTGGAGAATATTGTGTATGTGCTTGATCGTTGGATATGTTTGATATACTGTATGGTCGTACAGCCTTAATGCCATTGGATGGTTTGTTTTATTGTCACTTTGAATTTGTCGTCGCCGAAACTACAGTAAACCTCGGATATATCGGATTCAATTGTTCCCACTGGTTTTGTCCGATATAAGCGAAATCCGTTATATGCGTATACCGGAAAATGTCAGTTTTACACATATATCGGATTTATATCCGGTATATGCGTAAATCGGATTTTATCCGTTATAAAAAGGCACTTCCTTGACTATGTTTCCAATGTACCTGGACGCGCAGGCAACGCTGCAAACGCTGCAAATGACGTCGTATAGCGGCTTGTCACGATTCAGCGAATCGGAGTGCCACGATGCGGCCATCCGATATATGCGAGGGAAATTTAATGGAAATGCATTGGAACGGGACTGGAGATTTTGTCCGAAATAGGCGAAATCCGTTATAAAAAATCCGATATATGATAATGAATTTTTATTGGAAATGCATTACAGAAAAATTGGTTCTTTTTTATCTGTCCGTTGTGAGCAAATTTCCGATATATCCGAGTCCGATATATCCGAGGTTTAGTGTACAACATATGAATTAATGTATTAATTCCATAAATGTGGCATTAAAAGGGACCTATTATTCTAATTTTTGTCCCTTTGTATTGAGTTCTGGACTCGTACACGATAACCCGCGTAGAAAGTTAACTAGATCGTCCAGAATCTACACCTATTCCAGCTTCCAGCTGTGTTTGCTTGTATTTCCTGCTTCCCATCAAAACGGTCTGTTTTAACGTATTCCACCCATGGCCCAACTCCTTGCATGCCCACTCAGCTGTTATTGGTCACACTCCCACGGGCTCCCGAGGACTTCCAGATAGCTGCCGAACTGCTAACTAATTTTGTCGGTATAGGAGTTGATAATTATGTGGTGGGAATGTGGTCATTACTTGTTTTTTGTGGGACTATACGTGCTTAAAAACTTGTGTAGACCCACTGATTGTGGTGAGAATAGGCTATTAATATAATTAATTGCATTCATTGTAATTTGCAGGTAACATATATGTATATATAAATTTAGTTTTTCACGTTTTTTCATGTTACAGTGTAAACCAAAAACTCTAGCTCGTCTCGTCCCCGCTGAAAGCCCAGGTGCCAAATGCACCACCCACCACTGCTTTTATCTTTTATGAAGACTGCTGAACACGGCTATGAGTGGACGGAGGAGGGGAGCCACATGGGCGCTTTTTCACTCTCGTCCGTTAAAAAATTCAAAATTAACTTGAACAAAAGTAAGGTGAGAGTTATATACTCATCTCAACTTTATCATAAACTTGAGCAGCAGGCACATAACGCTAATTTGTAGTATGCCATGAGTTCTTCCTTGAATTTAAGAGTGTTTCTTACCTTCTTTATTATCTCTGTCACTTGCACCTGTCTTTGGTATCTTGGTGGGTTACTTTGCAGCCGTACAAAATGAAAAAAGTACAGACATCAGCACAGGGGCACAGTATTTATTAGGAAAAAGAAAGGAGAAAGATATGGAGTTGTTCATTATCTATGAACAAATTAACCACGAACACAATAAAGATGATTAAAGGAAATATGTTTAGTGTCCCGACTCTAAAACAACCGCTGTCCATTCTTCACTGATACTGCTGACACATTTTACAAAGTTAAACGGGAAGTTTTGGTAGATTTTTTTATCATCCTACCTGCAACGATCTGTCAAACAGACAAATGACGATAATAACATGAGATTTTTTCTTGTGCTTTTTGGGCTTGTCCACGGTAAGTGTTCGTCACTGCAGCTTTAAATACACAAATTGGATTGATCAAAGAAAACGGGAAGTATGGTCCACAGCCCCAATCTAGCAGAGTGTAATCTTGACTGCCAACATTCCTTCTTGAGTGACTCTTATTTTACTTACAAAGTTAATTGCGGAGGTCGGGAAAGCAACGTCGAAAGCAATGTCGGAAAATGAATTAGACGAAGCAGGAAAACTATATTAGCAGTATATCCTTTAACAAAAGACTTTCAACTTATATGGTATAGATGCCATTACATACCCACTCCAGGCATGAAATAGACAACGGCCAAATGATCTGTTCATCTCACAGGGGGAAGAACAAGTCGCTTTTGGTGCAGTTTCACATATTTAGTGCTTACTTCAAGTGCAACAAGCTGTTTTTGGCTACAGATGGGACACTACTTTGCCCCCTGCTGAAAGACCAGCATAGTCTTGTGTGAAACACCTTCTTATCTCGCCCTCCCAGGTTTGTTTCCCTGCAGGCCCATCATCTCAAACACACACACATGCAGGCCTGTTCTCTTCAGGAAGCTTGCAATGTTGTTCACGCACGTATGGTTAAACACATAAAGAGCCCATGTGCTCGATCATCCTTTTGCCATCGCCATTTTTTTTCAATTGACAGAAAAAAAGGAGAAGAACCGTGAGCGCCGGCGACACAAGTGGTGTCGACTGACAGATATAATTACAGGAGCGGTCTCTAAAACCTCCCCCCTCACCGCGCCCAATCAAGACACCCTGTCCCCCCCCCATCCAACCCCCCACCCTACCCAAAACGCCACTCTTACCCCCTTGGCCCTAACCATTATTTATTTTAGCAGCTCCAGCCAGCTTCACAGGGCTCAGCAGCACTCACAGGGCCCCTGCCAAAAAGTGGCTTTCTGACTGAAAGCTTTCCAAACAAGCTCCGCTGGTCCATTTGGCCAAGATCCAACGCTGTGCGGTCTCTCAACTGGGCTCCCTTCCCTCCCTCTTTTCTTAGCGGCAGAGGGGGAAAGAGTCTGGTTTGCATTAGTATGAAAATGCATGCATGTGTGTGTGTGTGTGTGTGTGTGTGTGCACTTCTCAAAGTTTTGTGTGTATGTGTTCCTGGCGACCTGACCCAGACCCAGAGTGATGGTCCCTGGAACCTGAATCCACGCCACACTATATAAACAATGAGCAGAGTATTTACACAGAGCTAAGAGAGAGAAGGAGGCTGAGGCTCTTCCAATGCATCACAGTCGCTGATACTTTGCAGACAACCTGTTTATGGTCCTGTGTGGATGCATGTGTGTGTGTGAGAGAGAAGTACGTAGAAAGCATGACCTTGACTGGACTCCTCGCTCGTTTCCCTAGTGCTCAGGTATCTTATCAATAGCTGTGAAGATAGGAGCACAGGGAGAAGCTGTTATTATGGCGGCTAAGATTCATCTGTGTACATGAGAGCAATGTGGACAGATAAGACAGGATGAGATTACAAAGGTGGTCAGACGTATTACATGTTAGATACCAGACAGGGACCACATGTGGAAAAGGAGTAGCTTTGTGTATAATTCTTGTTATGCCACATTATGTGTTAAAGCAGGGGTCTCAAACTCACTTTACCTGGGGGCCACTGGAGCTAGGGTCTGGGCGAGGCTGGGCCGCATCAGGTTTTCCAAAAAAAAAAAACAAAAACGCATTTATTAAAAACAGAAAAATATACAAACTTTTTCAGTGCTTTGGTTCCGATTTTCTACAATAAAAGCTCTGATAAAACATTCCACTGTTCTCAAATATCTTAATTTTTATTTTTCTGCACAAAACAACATGAAAAATAAATAAACAAATCAAGAATAAATCAATCAATCAGTAATAAATAAATATAATAATAATAATAAAACGGCAAATAATAAAAACTTAAGAAACCACATATAGTTGGTGGGTAGACAAATTATTTTTTTCAGATTAAAATGAACAAAGCATTATTAGAGCCCTGTAGACATGACAAAACACGACTATAGTCACATTTATACTCTTTTTATTTACAACATATTGCGCAACTGCAGGGTCTTGAGACACATGCTAACTCGCAAACTAGAGAGCTAGCGACCTAAACGGTAGCCTTCAAGTTATTTCCTTTAAACTTAAATAGCCAAAAACTTACCACTTCCACACGGATAGGGAGGATAACTATTAACAGTTATTTAACCTTTAACATGAACATTAATCAAACGTAATAATTTTTTCTGGGTACATGATACCATACAGCATCCATATCAAACTTGCGCGGGCCGCACTAACATTAAACTTTCATATCAAGGCGGGGACCTCAAACTGGTGTCCTGCGGGCCACATATGGCCCACGGGCCACGTGTTTGAGACCCCTGTGTTAAAGAGCAATAACTGGGCTACAAAAGTGTTAGTGTTTGAAGCATGTGTAAAATATGTCTGTGTCATGTAGCAACATTTGTATGAGATGTTGCAGCTGTCCACTCTTCCTGGAACCACAAACTAAACCCAATCTAACTTGACCTCGTGTGAGCACTGGACTGTGACCGAATGCACACAAATGTACACGTGTACCCACAATGTCACACTCACACACGCGCACACGCTGGCCCCAGAGGAACCGAGCAACAGAACTCACAGTCTTCCTCGGGCCATCAGAGAGGAAGGAAGTACGGCCTGGTGGTAACACAAGCACACCAACGGTAGAGCTGTCTGTTCCGCCTCACACACACACACACACACACACACAAAGTTGCATTTCCTTTCACTGGTGTAACCCCAATAAGAAATAGCTGTTGTTATTAAAATATGTTTGTTTTCTTTTAATACAATTTACATATAAATAAAAAATAAACAAATACCTTTCTCATGCAATTATGCAAATTTGATTATTTGATTCCGTTCATCCATCCATCCATTTTCTATGCCGCTTATCCTCACTTGGGTCATAGGTATGCTGGAGCCTATCCCAGCTGTCTTCGAGAGACAGGGTACACCCTGGACTGGTGGCCAGCCAATCACAGGGCACATATAGACAAACAACCATTCACACTCACATTCATACCTATGGAAAATTTGGAGTCGCCCTATGAAATGTATATTTTTTATTGAATATTTGACTTTTTAAATTTAAATTTGGGTGGAATGAATGAATTGGATTTACATTATTGCATATGGGATCTTTTTTTGGTATTATGTTTTCACTTTTTGCAAAAAAATACTCGCAAAAACCGAGGCAGAACTGTAATTTTTTATAATTTATTTATTTAAATAATTCCCATTTCATTTCATAGACAAACAACCATTCACACTCACATTCATACCTATGGACAATTTGGAGTCGCCAATTAACCTAGCATGTTTTTGGAATGTGGGAGGAAACCGGAGTACCCGGAGAAAACCCACAGGGAGAACATGCAAACTCCACACAGAGATTCCAGAGCGGGGAGTCAAACCCGGGTATCCTAGCTGTGTGGCCTCCGCGCTAACCACTCGTTCACCGTGCAGCTTTGATTCTGTTTGGTAAAAATGTAATTTTTTGATTGAGTACCCAAGTCTTTGTCAGTAACGGTGAGTCAGGGAATCTTGAGTCTTCATCAAGGTTAGCGTCTTTTACCACAGGGCGTATATAGTATTCATACGAATACAGTTAGAGCACTGCTTCTCAAACAGCGGCGAGACGGTGAGATTTTAGGGACGTTCTATGGGAAGAATGGACTCTAACGAGCTGTTTTGCCACCAGCCAGGTGCAGGACCTGTCGCTATGCAACAGGGTCACCACCACAACAACAACTTGTGGTGACCATCCCCAGGGGACACGCCCACCAGGGACTTATACAGTAAAGAGGGGAACTCCAAACCTAAAAGTCAGAACTGAAGTGCTCAAAAGCAATTCAAGTCGGGGGGGCATGAAGCAAATTCTGTCCCCAAAGGGGGCATGGCACAAAATAGTTTTTAAAATGAATTAGTATTAACTAATTTGTTAATGGAGACGAGCGCCTGTGTCTTCCAATTTAACCATAAACATTTCATGATATATCTATATATCTCTATCATAGTATTATCATGCTCATAAAATTGCACCGTATGTGGTTAGCATGTCTGCTTCTGTGTGGAGATTGTATGTTCTTGCATAACTTTTCCTCCATAAACTGCACATTAATGTATAGATATATGTTCTCTGTGTCTATAGTATTAAACTCTGTTCGACAAAAGCAGTGCCATATTTTGAAACACTAACAAAATGTATTTTCTTGGCACATATGATACACATTCATCAAAATATAAATTGAACACTGTATCATTTCTATATAAAATAACAATTTTGGTCACAGTCTAGACCCCTGGGGCACTCCACAAACTATATCTAAGCATGATATACGTTCACATTCCACAGTCACACCAATGGACAATCAGCCTAAAATACGATTTTTTGTGATGTGGGAGGAATCCTGAGAAACTAATGCAAGCAGGGCCATTTAGAAACTTTGAGGTGTATAATCCTTCAAAAAGTCCAAAACAAAGAGCACGGGGGCAAAGGTCAGCAGACTAAGCATGGGAAGGATAGCACAACAGACAGCAACAATGAAAAATAAGGGAGGCCAAATTCACGTAGACTAAACAGAACAAGGGACAGGTGCATTGGACACGAGCAATGGAGGTGAGCAGACAACAAGACCAAAAACACAGACTAATACGGGGAAAAATATCTTAATTTTTATTTTTCTGCACAAAACAAGATGAAAAATAAATAAACAAATCAAGAATAAAGAAAATAAATCAATCAGTAATAAATAAATATAATGATAATAAAACAGCAAATAATAAAAACTTAAGAAACCACATATAGTTGGTGGGTAGACAAATTATTTTTTTCAGATTAAAATGAACAAAGCATTATTAGAGCCCTGTAGACATGACAAAACATGACTATAGTCACATTTATACTTTTTTTATTTACATATTGCGCAATTGCAGGGTCTTGAGACACTAACTCGCAAACTAGAGAGCTAGCGACCTAAACGGTAGCCTTCAAGTTATTTCCTTTAAACTTAAATAGCCAAAAACCTACCACTTCCACACGGATAGGGAGGATAACTATTAACAGTTATTTAACCTTTAACATGAACATGAATCAAACGTAATAATTTTTTCTGGGTACATGATACCATACAGCATCCATATCAAACTTGCGCGGGCCGCACTAACATTAAACTTTCATATCAAGGCGGGGGCCTCAAACTAGTGTCCTGCGGGCCACATTTGGCCCACGGGCCACGTGTTTGAGACCCAGCAAAATACACACACCAGCAAATAATGCAATACTATAATTCAGTCACCACCATCATTTGAAATGTCCATCATACAATAAAGCCAAACATTACACTTTCTGAGGGAATTTTTATACATCAAGAAGCACAATTGTGAGGTCAGAGGTCATTCATTGTTCCCTCACTCAGGGTTTTTTGAAAATTAATTAATTCATAAATGGCCGCTGTTTTGTGGTTTATTTGTCAAAAAATACCAAAAGATAATGTATCTGTAGTATTATTTTCACTCGACATCAGTAATGTTACGTTGATGAAACATGACATTAGATTAGATTACCTTCACACTGCATGTTGTCAGACATGATATAGTTCTCCTCCCTTTCCGTGTGGAAGTGGTATGTTTTTAGCTTCTTATTTGGTCCTTCTTCGAAGCTCACTCCATTTGTAATCCTTTCTTCGGGTTTAGAATAAATAAATTTGAAGCTAACTTGTTATTTTGGTAGTATGCTGCATTTAAAGCGGCGGCCTTCTCTTGTGTTTCTGCAATGATACCATAGACTATGATACCAATGACTTTACACATGTATACAAGGCTCTAATAATGTAATAATCATATTTAGAAAGTCATAAACAAGTTTTCTATACTCTACCTACAAAAATACTCTATTTAATAATATTGAATACTGTGTTGTAAAAATTCACTTATAGCGGTCACGTCTAGAACTTAACCATCTCCTTCGTCTTTCCTAATTCATCTTGAGAGTCCTGATGTCAGGGTACCACGCTCATCCAAGAATGTCTTAGTGGATCTTGTTTTGTTTTGTCTGGTCAGGAAAATCACTTCCCTAAATTGGATCAAACTATCTTGTTAAGCTGCTAATATTGGCCTCCTCAGTGGCAGGGCCCCGGGGGTGGATGGTTGACACTCATTGGGGTGGTGCCATTTGTTGTGGAATCACACTCCGCAACCGTCATTGTATGGTCTATTCAGGGATTCTGGAGACAAAGATCCGGCGGATTGTTGAATCTGGGATTCAGGAGCAGTAATGTGGTCGTCGAACCGTGGACCAACATGGGAGTTTGGCCAACCAGTCCTCGTATGTTTTGTGGACTTGGAGAAGACATTTGACCCTGTTCCTGTCATGGGTACTCTTTAGAGTATGGGGTACCGAACCATCTAATTTGGGCAAGTGTGACCTGTGTCAGAGCTTGGTCCAGGTTGTTTGGCGATAAGTCGAACTCGGTTCCGGTGCAGGTTGGACTCTCTTTGTCACAGATTCCGTTCATTACTTTTATAGACAGAAATTGTAGGCACAGCCTAGAATTTGACGGGATCCGGTTTGGTGGCTGCAGGATTTGGTCTGTGTGAGTTCTTTAACCTGTTACATGTTTTCTTAAGTTCTTTCCTTCCTCAACTTAACCGGTCAAGCTGAGTTGGCTTATTGCAGTAGATAAAAGCCAACGTTTGAATATTGAATAACCAACAAGGTTATGACGAAAAAAAAATACTGTATGTTTGTGGGTACAACATCCGTGTTAGATGCGAAGACTTCAAGAACATCACTGCAGTTTTGAGGAACAGAGGAGCGATTGTTTAGCTTCGTTTGCAGATGCTGTTTATCAGACAGGTCAAGGCTGACGGTTATTGTTTGAGTACAGCCGCCGACCCTCTGGCCGCACATTGATGACTGTCGTGAGCAAAAGGTTGCCCTGGCTGATAACCGTCAGTGAACCACCGTGTCACCAGTTAAATCAATCATTTCTCTCGCTGCTCACTTCACCCCTTTGTGTCCACGCTCGCTTCCTCTCCTGTCTCCATTTTCTTTTTTGTCAGTCACTTTATTACCCTGCAATTACAGCTTATCTGCTGAGGTAAACTTGGCCCCTCCACTTCCTTATCGCTCTGGTCTGGGCGAGCAAGGGTCTCTTGAGTAAGCAGAGTGAGAACAAAAGAAGAAGGGAAAGAGTTGACAATGCAGAGACAGAAAAAATCCAGTACGTAAACCTATACGGGAGTGGCTTAAAGGTAGCGAGCTTTTTAACGTCTTTATCTGTTGATTTATATTAAAGTTATGGTTGCTATGACACAAAGCTGTTGCATATTTATATTTCAATACCCATTTGCTCCCAAGTTTAAATGCCTTAATTCAAATGTATTCATCCACCCTCTTTCATTCCCATATCACCCCTCCCCAAAGTACTTATCCTGGCTTGCTCAGTGTCTGTCTGTGTGTGTGTTTTTGTGTGTGTGTGTGTGTGTGTATGCGTTAAGGGCTACTGGGGTTAGAGAGCAGGCCTTGGCCTTGTGGTCTGACCCCAGAGAAGAGACTGGTGTCTGGGTCTGAATGCCCTGTCTGACCTCGCTGACGCTTGCCTATGTGTGTGTGTGCGTGTTTGTGTGTGTGTGTGTGTGTGTGTGTGTGTGTGTGTGGTTGGGGTTCCGTCCACATGACAAGATGCATCATGTGCATCCCTATCATCATATCATCATATCATGCATGCACATTGTAATGGATCACATGTACTGCATATACTGCGTGCACACTTATCTGTGGACATTTGTGTGTGTACAATATGTCCTCTTCATATTTAGCTATTTGCGCATGCTGGTGTGTGTGTGCGTGTGTGTGTGTGTGTCCGGCCCTCACTGTGTGCTGGGGGGCAGGGGAGCACGGCTCTGGTCAGACGAGACAGAAGTGACAGGTATTGATCATTGTTGTTCCAGTCAAGCAAAGACCCTGTGAAGCCTGCATGCTTCAGGGACCCTCCTGTCTAAATCCAAGGAGATAGAGAGAGAGAGAAAGAGAGAGAGAGAGAGAGAGAGAGAGAGAGCTCGACAGAGAGACAACCACAATCAATGTCTGATCCCCTCTCAGCCGGGTCAATCTAGATTTACTTTTGTTCTGTTTGACAACAGCAAAAAAAAAAATATCTGTCAGTCACTAAATAAAAACTTAATGGGGCACAATCCATTACTGATAGTACTGTACAAATGGAGTTATTACAACTCCCGATAGTTATAATGGACCTATCTGGTGGAAGTTCTGTAGACCAACTACCAACTAACAAGCAGATGTTCTATTGGTTGCCATTACATGTGTTACAACATCATTATTACATTGTGAAAACAGCAAATCGACAGTTCAGACTAGCTTTGCTCGAACTAGCGTAAAACTGTGGTTTTTTTTGTTTAAACAATTACTGCAAATGGAGAGGTGACAATAGAAAATGAGATATTAGCCCATATCGGTATCATTTTTTTCTGAAGATAATAATCTTATTGTAGAAGTGAGACCATCAAATTGCATCGTGCTGCACAGAGCAAAACGCTCAGTATGTCCGCCATCAAGAATTATTTCCAAGTTGTAAATATACAATTTGCAGGAGTATCCAAAGTTCATTGTATGGAAAATCTGTCCTAAAGCACATTCTAAAAATAGAATTTAACAAGAACATTCCCAAACAACATCATTTTAATTTTCATAACAAAGTCAAACTCTTGCTAGAAAAAAAAAGTAATCTAACAAGAATAAGTTGTGATTTTCCAATGATGAACTCATAATATTACCGAGGGAAAATAAAATATTTTAGTATCATAAAGTTGAAATATTACAAAAATATAGTATTTTTTAAAAACAAAATTTAAAAAAAGTTTTTTTTTAATTAGGTTTCAAAAAAGTTATGTTAGGAGAATAAAGTCAAGGTATGGCAAGAATTTTATAATTACAAGAAAAATTATTATTTTATGAAAAGCCCCAATATGAATAGACAAGAGTCACAATATTCCAAGAATAAACCTGCAATATGAAAAAAAAATTTTGTCGCAGTTTTGCCTTGAAAATTGTCAAAGTGGCCCCTTGTTATCCTTTCATTTTCCAATAAACTTGAACATCCCTGCTGTAAATTGTTATGTAATGCTCTTTGCGTGTAATGTGGCTCCACCTACCATAAATAGTAGTACTACTAATGAGAAGCAGATAAAACTGCTATCCAGCATATCGCACCAAACAGGAATCAGAAAATCAAAACAAGAAATGGTGTGAAAAGTAAGGAAAATTGGAAAACATAGCATAAATCGCTGCTTATCCGGGAGATACATGATGTGCAATATTCAATATTGAGCTTCTCTAATGATTATATTTTCATGAGAAAAGTTACATACATCAGACCTAATTTACCCCGCACTTGATCAGAGCCCCACAACACCCCCATCCTATCTTGTTGCCCTCAGCGCTTCCATTGTCAAATTGATTTGCAAGGGTCCATAGTTGGTGAACTTTAGAGTGTCACTGTTTTTTTTTTGTTTTTTTTGCATGAAGAACACACAATGACTTGCAACAAAAGAGAGTGAGGTGTGTTTGATGGAACTGCCTGATTTAGGGATTCACAGTATCAGTTAACACACAAACACATGGACGTTGCCATGGACTTGCTCACACACATATGAAAATAAGGACACACACACACACACACACATACACACACACGTCCACACACCAGTGCCCTTGTGCCCTCCCTCCTTGTCCCTTTATCCATGTCTGGTTGGAAAGGTCACTGCATGTCTGGGAAAGGGGGTCCCATGTCTCCAAACCCCTCCAGTCTTCACACACACACACACACACACACATATATATGTATTTAAATATGCACCATCTTAATTGAGTACTAGTTAAATACAAGATACAGTAATAGTGAAGTATATTTACTTTTTTTGGAATGAAATCCTCAAGAGAGATGTATCTCATGCTGGTCAGCTACTTCCAGACACCCTCAACTCGCCGATCCCTCCCACCCGTGGACCTTCATAAAAGAAAAAGGGCGAGCACATTCAAATGGAAAACACAGTCCATTGTGACCAATTTTTTGTCTCCTCGTGATGTAAATAGCTGCACTGGCCTGCAAACAGAGCCGTGCGTTGTAGCAACATCGTTACAGGAACTTACCTGAGTTACATTCACGTTTTGCACAAGCGGATATTTTTGTTCGCAGACTTTATTCTGCTTATACAATATGCGTTAAAAAAGTACCTATGTTGAAACTCAGGGGATGATCTGTTGTATCGCACGCTTCCTTTTCCCCTCACGCCCCCTGGGACACCGACTATGCGCGCACCCACAAATGCACACATGATCACAGGGCTGAAGACACACACAAAGTCTCAGAAAGGGAGTGAAACACTCTGCATCCTTCATGAACCTCCTGACCCGGAGACAGAGTTCAGCCTACCAGAGTTGGAAGGTAAATGGGGGAGGTGATGGAAGGACGGTTGTGTGGAGAGGAGAGACCATGGGCCCAGCTGGGTTGGGGGGAGGAAAATAAGACCTCCGCTCCTTCCTTTTTTTTCCCTTCACCTCACCCTCTGCTCCCTGACCTGCTGAAAAAGGGGGCGGAGTCATCGTGTCTGGACCACCTCATGCTATGGATGAATAAACAGGACTTGTATCATGAGCATGAACTATTTTTGGAGATGTATTATTTGAATTAACTCCACTATGTTATAAAGAGCGGAAAGTGGGAGTTGTGTATGCTGATTATTATAAGATTACTATTATTATTATAAGATACTTATACAACCAGTAATCCATAATGACTTTATTTACAAAAACAACACTATAACATGAAAATATTCGTGGTGGTCATATCTCATAATGTTAAAAATTAAAAAACGATCACCCTCGAAATAGAGTCAGTTCTTCCATATCCCATTTCCAACAATCCAATAAGCTGTCAAGTTATTTTGAACACGTGTAACAGGAGATAATAAATGTATCATTAATGTAAATTAATGTATTAATTTAATTTTAATTTTAAACATTAATGTAATAAATGTATGTCACAACAGACATAGACATAGACTTTCTTTATTGTCATTGCACAATAACACAGCAGTGAAATTGCCAACGAAATTTCGTTGCCTGGCTCCCGTGTAATAATAAATAATAAATAATAAATAATAAATAATAAATAATAAATAATAAATAATAAATAATAAATAATAAATAATAAATAATAAATAATAAATAATAAATAATAATGTGGAGAATAAATAGATGACAATCAAATGTGATAAACAATGTACAGCGTAAACAGTAAATTGCACAAATAATTTAAATAATTTTGGATAAATAATAATAATAATAACCAGAACTGATGGAGAAAAACTGATAACATTTTTAGGATCAGCGACCAGCATTCACCTTAAAAAAAAAAAAAAAAGTTGAATAGCTCAGGCATCAAATTCCATGTTTCACAGTTTTATATAACATGCTGTATACTCCCAGTTGCCGTTTGACGCCCCTGAACAACCTGAAACTCCATTGTTCCGATGAAGGAAGAAGCACCCCAGATTATGATGATGCCCCCTCCACTGTGCTGTGTGGAAAAACATATCAGGTGGGTAATGTTGGAAGACATTACTTGCATGAATTTATTGTTGCATAACCATCAGAATCTTTAAAGAATCTTCAAATGAAGCCTTACTGTGTCTGACCTCAGCAGCAATGGAACGCAGCAGGAGGCCTGTTTGATCCTAATTTCAGTTTAATCGTAAATTATTTTTAAGCTGTACTTAAGCTGCAACAGTGTAAAATGTAAATTCTTGCAATTTTCCAACTTACCTTGAAATGTGGATCCTGAGTGTTTTCTGGCACCCGTGTGACTGTAGCTCACACCCACTCTCTCGCCGCAATTATTATGATGCAGTCAGCTGCACTAACATTATTACGTGTGTACAATTTATCGTTGACAGAAAGCAGGTCAATTATTTATATCATCCGTGTCAGGAGGCAAAAGCACCAGAACAACCAGAACAACAAAGAGCATGCAGTAGATGAATGTACCGTGTACACAACAATACACCAAGGTAGGTTTTCTAGATTTTCTCTTCATTGTATGTACCGTATAGACCATTACGTGCTGGAATCAACCCTGGAGTAAATGTTGCTAAAAATGCATTTATGCTTATCATACTTAGATAATGCACATTTCAAAGTGTTGTGTGTACTGTTGTGTACTGAAACCGTCAAATGCAGTTTTATGAACCCACGTGGAGGACAAATACACTTGATGTATACATGACACGGTATAACGACATATGTTTCTGTACAAAATCCACGGTGTGTGGGTATGTTTACGCTTACATAGCTGCATGCTGTCAGCAGGGGGGGGCGAGGGTCACCACTCACTTGGCCTTTTGGCCCACAAGGTGGTTTAATCACAAGCACCCACTGCCAGTCTTGCCCCAGATCTGGGTCAGAGAGAGACCCCATTCAGGTCCGTTCCGCAGCACCATGAACCCCCTGCTGCTTCGGTGCTCCATCCTGATCCCAGCAGCCTCTCACTGCTCCATGCCAAGGATTGTTTCCAAAGATTAGACTTAATATGAATATCCATAAACAGAATAGGACTCCCAGACTGTGAAAGCTATCAAAGACATATTTGCATCTAATCCTCAAAGAACCCCCCCCCCCTTCCACTCTCCTACAGAGAACCCGCTACCCTCTTTCAACCCCCCCAAAAGATCCTACTAAACTTCCCCTAAAAAACCCTCAAACCTGCCATCCCCCCAGCCTCAAAAACCCTCCCCTTTTGCCCCTGGACCATCCCATCCATTCCTCAACCGTTAGGCCAGACAAGACCAGACCAATTCTGTGGGGGATTATTTGGCTTAGTGATGAATAATGGATGACCATCTCCCCTCTGGCTCTCCACCACAGCAGCACCTCTCAATTGGCCTTGGCATGGAGCCATTCACTCGCCTGTCTGGGCGGCTGCTCGGCCAGTGAGATACAACCCAAGAGATCTATGCAGCCATCGCGATATTAGGAAAATATCGACAAATTTATAAAAAAGTAACATATTCTTAAAAGACGAGTTATGTAATTCAGTGCCAGACTGTTTTATCTGGAATCGTCGATATCCTTAAGATGAGAATTAAAGATTTTTTTCTTTTTTATGCGGCAAAACAATCTATATTTCCCAATTGATTACATAGAATTACAATAAAAAGACAACTTTTTATCTAAGAGTGCAATTAATTTCCGAATGCCTTCCAATGAAATGACCCATCGATGGAAGGTGTGGTCAACTAAGAAGACCGTGGGTGCAAACAGAGTTGTACAGAGCGTGGGAGTAAGGCCTGAACATTGTCCTTGTCCTGAAAAGCAAGGAAGCCACTCTTCTTTTATTCTTCCTTCCATCCTTGTTTTGCACTTTATCTCTTTTCATTCGCTCCGCTCTCCGTCTTATTTTCAATAGAGCACTTGGGGCCAAAGAGATGTCAGCGCTGCGCATACACACACACACACACACACACACACACAAGGACACACCTGTGCATAAGAGCGCCAGCTGAATGGAGACAAGTTCATCCAAAGGGTTTGTCTAACAGTAACACAGGAGGGGCCAAGTCCCTTTGTGCCCCCGGTCCGCTCAGAAGCTTCTTAGCCTTCTTCCCAAAGGCAGGCTCCCAAGGTGCAATTGGACAGGATGGTTTTTGTACACTCATTATTTGTGACCCTTTTTTTTTTTGTCCTTCATTTTCTTGTTTTACGGCTTTGTTTGTTTGTTTCTTTCAGGCCAATGTAGAGTAGCCTTGGGTCTTTTTGACGACAGCTGGGCTGCTCGAGCGCCGCATAGAACACAAGTTCGCCACAATGACTGACAAGTGCTTTGTCGGACAGAGGCCCACAATGAATGTGCCCCTACCAAGGACCACTGGTTGGCCCCCAAAAAAGACTGCAATATTAAAGCGCTGGCTTAAGAGTAGCAACTACACATAAGGATGATTTACAAGTGAACCCCATCCTGCAGGAACTAACTGTTAAAACATTATGTTCAGTAACATATAAGCAGACCAGGGATTGACTTAGGGAGTGTTTACAAAGTATTTACCTGTATGACACATTCAGTATCCTCTTAACACAAGAAACAGAAATATCCGTGGCGAAAACAGCAACCACCGCAAAGAGAAGGAAGTATGTGCAGAGTAGCAAGGTCGGCCTATCAGGTCAAGCATGTGACCACGGCCCCCGCAGCCCCTCTTCCTTCCCCTACACCCTCCCTCCCCCACCACGCTCTCTTTGACCCCCGGGCCTCAGGAATGAACCTGGAGTGGCACTGCAATTCTCAGAAACTTCCAGAGTTTCCCTCTCACCTCTCAACCCTGGTTGGTCTTAGCCTCTCTCACCCCTGCAACAGCTGGAGTGGCTCAAAGCGCTCTGCTGGCCCCGGGGAGGCCAACTACAGCCACATACACCTTTAATGCACACAAACATCCAGCAGGGTTGACACAAGAGCAGCACGTATATATAGAAGAGCAAAGCGAACCCTCCTAGGCGTTGCTTTTGGATGCAATGGCAAAAGTGCCAAAGGAAGATACGTACTTCTTTCATATTATCAAGTCCAGGGCTCGACAATAACGATGTACCGATTAAGTTAAAACAAAATTCGGGCAAGTAAATCCAATCAGTGATATTCCCGTCGGGCAAGTGTACTTAGGCATGAGTTTTTTTTTAAAGTGGTTCTTGTTGGGTGTTGGTAAAACACGGACTGCGTAATTCCGGTGGTAATTTGCAAACCAATCCTTGCAAATCTTGAAATGAACCAATCAAAATCATTTATTTAGACCGCAGTCCACAGTCCGCGTTTTACCCACACGTTCTTGTTCGCGATCAACCAATCAGCGATCGTTTGACTAGGAAAACATCTATCATGGCGTCGCTGCCAACATGGTCTAATTCTTCAACAACTTGTGAAGGAAAACAGCAAAAAGTGATGAACCAGTGCCTCCTAAACAAGTATTTTATTAGCGGTTAGCAAATCAAATGATGGCACAGGTGAGTGAATCACATTGCTGTGACAATTTGAAGTGGTCACAATGAAACACCACCCATTAGATCCAATACCAAGTGCTGATTTTGCACAAGCTACAAAATCTAGCGCTTCCATTTCTCTGTGGATTTTTCTCACCTTTGCTTCACAAATTATTCTTTGACCATTGAGCATTTTTTTTTCTGGATTAAAAACACTTTACTAGTACACAAATGTGTCTATTCAATAATCGGGATTTCCATGCAACGTCATGATCTATGTAGGAAAACAACCACAAGAAATGATAATCATTTCATCTTTATTTGAGATTCTCATGTGATGCCACATGCCACAAAAATTAGATGATATCATTATGGCAGTCTTTTCATTTTACATGGGGCAAGTTCGGGCAAGTAGTTCTCACCTTAAGGCAGGGGTCTCAAACAGGCGGCCTGCGGGCCAAATGTGGCCCGCAGGACACTAGTTTGAGGCCCCCGTTAGTGCGGCCCGCGCAAGTTTGATATGGATGCTGTATGGTATCATGTACCCAGAAAAAATTATTACATTTGATTCATGTTCATGTTAAAGGTTAAATAACTGTTAATAGTTATCCTCCCTATCTGTGTGGAAGTGGTAAGTTTTTGGCTATTTAAGTTGAAAGGAAATAACTTGAAGGCTACCGTTTAGGTCGCTAGCTCTCTAGTTTGCGAGTTAGCATGTGTCTCAAGACCCTGCAGTTGCGCAATATGTTGTAAATAAAAAGAGTATAAATGTGACTATAGTCGTGTTTTGTCATGTCTACAGGGCTCTAATAATGCTTTGTTCATTTTAATCTGAAAAAAATAATTTGTCTACCCACCAACTATATGTGGTTTCTTAAGTTTTTATTATTTGCTGTTTTATTATTATTATTATATTTATTTATTACTGATTGATCGATTTTCTTTATTCTTGATTTGTTTATTTATTTTTTAGTTTTTTTTATTTTGTACAGAAAAATAAAAATTAAGATATTTGAGAACAGTGGAATGTTTTATCAGAGCTTTTATTGTAGAAAATCGGAACAAAAGCACTGAAAAAGTTTGTATATATTTTTTTAGTTTTTAATAAATGCGTTTTTTGTTTTTTTTTTAAAAACCTGATGCGGCCCAGCCTTGCCCAGACCCTAGCTCCAGTGGCCCCCAGGTAAATTGACTTTGAGACCCCTGCCTGTTTTTAATGTAGAGCCCTGAGGTCTAAGTATTTATTTCTGTAAACTTCTGACCATGACGTGTCAGCATTTTGTTGTAGTGTCTAAACATTTATACAGTAGCGTACAAACAATAAACATGCAGCCATCTCTCATAGTAAATTGTATGCTGTCCACCCTTGAAACTCCATAAAAAGTAGTCCAAAGATGCCATAGAAAGTCCAACACGGCCATTACATTCGTGACCGGGGTGTTGACCACAACTTCTTATATTTTAGTCAGACATCAGCTACTCTGTGTGAATCCTGACTCAGCAGTTAGAAAGGTATTTGCTAAATTACCGTCCAGCCTGAACATTATGACATTATGGCTCAGAGTCCGGAGACTGAACTTTGCCTCCTTATTTACAGGACGGTAAAGACGTGCCGTATACTGTTTCACACCGCACACATAGCATAGAGAACATTTTTACGTGCGCACTGGAAAGCACACCAGGGTCAGAGAGTACAGACAAAATGACCCCATTTTACCGGTCAGATAATTGTTTCCCTAGTACCGCACCTCCAGAACAGAGTAGACTGTAAGCAGAGAGGACACGTCTATCATTACAGCCTGTCCACTTCTTACATGCAGATCACGGTGCATGCATGAACATGCTGTTTTTAGCCGTGACAGTGGCGCACTAAGACTTTTTACAGTTGGCGCTACACACCCCGTGGTTCAAGGTCAGGTCAGACAATCTTTGGAATCCAATGTCCGGGATTTGGTTCAACTTCTTTACATTTTTTGTGAACTTCACACTCACTCATGTAGTGAGCCACCAATGGACTTTGTTGGACGCTGTTACTAGTTACTTGAGAAACCGTCAGGTGTGCCGTGAGGAATTATCCAATATCACTTTTTATAATTAACATTTAATAATCATCATTTGGGGCGGCACGGTGGTCTAGTGGTTAGCGCGCAGACCTCACAGCTAAGAGACCCAGGGTTCAATCCCACCCTCGGCCATCTCTGTGTGGAGTTTGCATGATCTCCCCGTGCATGCGTGGGTTTTCTCCGGGTACTCCGGTTTCCTCCCACATTCCAAAAACATGCTAGGTTAATTAGCCACTCCAAATTGTCCATAGGTATGAATGTGAGTGTGAATGGTTGTTTGTCTATATGTGCCCTGTGATTGGCTGGCGACCAGTCCGGGGGGTGTACCCCGCCTCTCGCCCGAGGACAGCTGGGATAGGCTCCAGCACCCCCCACGAGGAAAAGCGGTAGAAAATATTAATAGCCATTATGTCAATAGTATACATGGACCCAAATATTCCAATTGCTGAAACGGAAAGAATTGAACGGGGATGGAATATTCCTTTAACCAATCCGATTGAGGTATCTTGTACCCGCTCAAACGGAAAGTTGTAAGACTGCGTTCTTCTTTGTGGTGTTTTTCTTCTTCTGTTGTTTATTGGCGGTTGGCAAGCAGCTTTCGTGTGCATTAGCGCCATCTGTGGAACAGAATCTAAACCCTTCTATACTTTATTCACAAGTGCAGTTTTATTAAAAAAGAAAAAATATATCTATATAAAACATGTCCCGAGTTTAATTATAAAATATTAGCAAGATTGAATTTGATCTTTTCCTGTTTAAATTGATCCCGGGTGTGTTCTTTCAGCGCATGCTTTCAGATATGACGTAACATGCAGATCCAGACGTTCTTCACTTTTAAAAATGGAGGCCAGCAATCGGAACTGGACTAAGCAAAGTTTGTTTTTGATTCAAACTTAAATTTCAAGACTGGACAGACGAAGAACTGGCAATACGGAGTTATTCCAACAAGTGAAAGAACAACTCGGGGTGATGTTGATGTTTACATTTTACTGGGCATGCCCTATTGACTATTCTGTTTGATTTTCACGCCGCATGTAGACAAGAGATTGGAATATTCCTTTCCATGGATACCATTGTTTCCCGAAAGGTCATTGGGAAAGAGAAAAAGTGGTGATGTAAAAACATGGCTACTGTGGAGTGTCTGTGGTGTAAAGACTGGCAGAGCAATGTAATATTGGTCCGTGACCTACCTTGTTCCTCCCATAGACTTATTGATGCACGTGTGAGGTCGTGGTGACATTTTGGAACGTTTTTGATTAGTGGTGTGCCACAAGATTTTTCCAATGTAAAAAACGTGCCGTGGCTCAAAAAAAGTTGAAAAACACTGGACTATACTGATTATTATAATTCTTCTGTAAGTGAGCACATAGGGATTAGAATTAGATGCACTTTCTGCAGAAAGAATGCCTATGTAAATTTGGTGCATAATGTTTTTGTGCAAAATTCTATTGATTCCTGGTGAAAACAGATAATGATATAATACAGTAAACCTCGGATATATCGGATTCAATTGTTCCCACTGGTTTTGTCCGATATAAGTGAAATCCGTTATATGCGTATACCGGAAAATGTCCGTTTTACGCATATATCGGATTTATATCCGGTATATGTGTAAATCGGATTTTATCCGTTATAAAAAGGCACTTCCTTGACTATGTTTCCAATGTACCTGGACGCGCAGGCAACGCTGCAAATGACGTCGTATAGCGGCCTGTCACGATTTGGCAAATCGGAGCGCCACGATGCGGCCATCCGATATATGCGAGGGAAATTTCATGGAAATGCATTGGAACGGGACTGGAGATTTTGTCCGAAATAGGCGAAATCCGTTATAAAAAAATCCGATATATGCAATGAATTTTTATTGGAAATGCATTACAGAAAAATCGGTTCTTTTTTATCTGTCCGTTGTGAGCGAATTTCCGATATATCCGAGTCCGATATATCCGAGGTTTACTGTAGTTAGACATACTGTAAAGCAATTTTATTTCTATAATAGTGAACATATGGAGCAAATACCCACGCCACTGGTAAATTAGTACCATGCTGCAGTCGCCGAAAGATGAGAATTAATAATGATACCCTACGGCGGACTTTTGATTGCGCATGAAACTAAAATTGTCCTCTCAATTATGGTCAGCGTGTATTGAAGACATTCCCTCCCCCTCTACCTTCACCCTCGGTGCGAGGTCAAAGTTTTCACCTTATCTGGAAGCCATCAGTAGTACCAGTCCCACCTCTGTGACTCATTTAGTTGAAAGCGTTGCATGGTGTACTTCTGAAATGTTGGAAAAACACAAATACTCATTGGAGTGCTACTTCACAAGCAAGGTAATCCAAGTCTCGGCCAAGATTTTTCCCTCTCGGTTTTGCACTTATTGTCTCAGGGGCAGCCCGAGACTCCAATGTTGTGAGGGAGGTGGAGAAGGGGGATTTTTTTTTTTTTTTTTCTGTGATCCAGTTTACTATTTTGGCTGAGGCTTTCTTCTCGCTGTGTGGTCATGTGGGAGATCAGTCCTGCCAGCATGCTCTGAGGACACTGCAGGCCGACACATAAGCCACAAAAAAGAGCAAGCGAGGGAGTTCGAGGTGTATAGAATCAATCAGATCTATAGGGTGAGAAATGTGGTTGAGGTTGTTCCGTTTTTTTTCATCTTTGCTACCTTTTTTCTTCTCAATCTCTCCATCGGTGGCGCACTTCAACTTCAGCCTGGACAAACTTCAACTTCAGCCATCCCCTCTGTCTCGTCTTTCGCCCTCCCCCCCTTCTTGGTTCTCCTCAGACAGACACAGAAACCCTCCTGGACGTTTCCTTTCTGCCGGCCTGCTCCAACAAAGGTGCTCAGTCATGTGAAACCTAATCTCCAGCCCCCCAAAACCTGACCCCTGACCCCTTCAGTCTTCACACAGCCAGAGGGGGAGGGGAGCCGGGGCAGGAAAAGGAGGCTTTTGGGGAAAGGTCACATTCCCGAGGACACTTTTGTGTATGCACGTGTGTGTGTGTGTGTGTGTGTGTGTGTGTGTGCCCGGTCCACTTTGATTCTGCTTTTACTTCAAACCTGTCTTACATGACGTTTGTGTGTTATTTCATGTTGCGTAACTTTTCCAGTGAAGAACATTGTACAAGTTCTACTGCACAATGTGTAGGTGCATGTTTGTGTGAAAGCATTTCAGCCCCGAAGCGTTGCTGCCTATAGACAAAACACAGACTTTGTTTTCTTGCTGGGCCAGACCTGTAAGTCTTGTCTGGGCAGAGCTCTTTTTCCACACTAGTGCAATTCTCAGATGTGTGTGTGTGTGTGTGTGTGTGTGTGTGTGTGTGGCACTGGGTGTCAGCTGTCCTGGGTGATTAGTGCTTTTATATTGTTTCGAGGAGTCCGGACGAGGCCCCCCTCTTCACTGCTCGACCGCACAGCTGCAGTGTGCCTCTCCATCTCTGCTCTTCAGCCTTCCTTTTCTCACTGGTACTCATAAGACGGAGTAAAAAAAAAAAAAAAACAAGATAAAGCAAGACCGGAACAGATTCTAGAACTGCAGGAAGAAGAATGAAGCCAAACAGCAGAGCAGCAAATAAGAACGAGGGTCATATTATGAGGATTAGAGAGGGGGATTCAACAAGCAGAGTTTCCCCAGCGATGCCTGGGAGGCCTCCAGCAAGTCAGGACACAGAAGTAGGGGAGGAAGGGAGCGTAAAAGAGGTCTGTTTTTTCATGAACCACCTTGAATTAACTAATCTATATGACTTTTGCTTTTAAACGTATATGTGTCCGAATCAGGATTGTACCAAAACTCTATTTAAAGCAGGGGTGGGCAAACTTTTTGACTCATGGGCCGCATTGAGTTAACAAAATTGTGCAGGGGGCCAGAACATATATTTAACACACATGATTTTACGCTTATAATTTTAATAATTTTAATAATTTTAATGATTTTTTATATTTTTTAAAATATTTTTTAAATAAGTTTTAATATTTTTTTATAATTTTTTATAATTTTTTTATGATTTTTTATAATTTTTTATTTTTTTTTATAATTTTTTATATTTTTCTATAATTTTTAATAATTTTAATAATTTTTAATAGTTTTTTAATAATTTTTAATAATTTTTAATATTTTTTAATATTTTTTAATAAGTTTTAATAATTTTTAATAATTTTACGCCTTGAATTATTTGTCTAATTTCAATTGTCATACTATCAGCTATATGTTCTTGTTTCCTTTTTTTCAGGAGCACTTTAAACATCAGACCACATCAAACTACGATTTACTTATTTATTTTTTTACTGAATAAGACATCCGACTTGAAAGTCATGTTGCCAGCTGGTATGTTAAAAGTTGAAATACTTAAAAGCAACTGGCGGGCCGGATTCAAACGTTTGGTGGGCCGCATGTGGCCCCCGGGCCGTAGTTTGCCCACCCCTGATTTAAAGTATGCGTCCTGTGCTGCAGAGGCTCGCCGGTGCAGGATTTGTTAGCCAAGGCATTGTTGGTGTCTTGACATTGAACTTGGAATATGTGGCGGCCAGGGAGAGAACACACACAGGCTAACAATCCTCACCCGACACCCACCCGACCGGCCTCACTTCCTTACAACTCTGCTTTATCTTAACTGTCAACACCTGGCCTAAGCAGGAACCTCTTTCTATCTGTGAACTTTAATCTGGCCCTGCTAGGCAAACAGAACCATGGCTCGGACAAGGAGAGTGATTACTCTGTCACATTGCCCTCCGGTGCCTCAGCAGGCGGGGGGGGGGGGGGGGGGAAGATTGGAAGAAAAGGGATTTGGACGTAGGAAGATAATATGTAGTTGAATACGGAATATCAAAAAGGGGCTCGTGCAGACGACACAGTAACGGCGTACGAGCTGAACAGCTGATAGGGTGAAATGGGAATTATTTGATAAAAAATACAGTTCATTTGATAAAAAAGTTCTAGCAGTTCTACAGTTCTACCTCGGTTTTTGCGAGTATTTTTTTTGCAAAAAGTGAAAAGATAATGACAAAAAAAGATCTCATATGAAATAATGTAAATATAATTAATTCGTTCCACCAAAATTGAAATTTAAAAAGTCAAATATTCAGGAAAAATATACATTTCATACAGCGACTCCAAATGGTCCATAGGTATGAATGTGAGTGTGAATGGTTGTTTGTCTATATGTGCCCTGTGATTGGCTGGCCACCAGTCCAGGGTGTACCTTGCCTTTCGCCCGAAGACAGCTGGGATAGGCTCCAGCATACCTGTGACCCTAAAGAGAATAAGCGGCATAGAAAAAAATTGACGAATGGCTATTTTATAGGGACTAATTATAGCTTTGCATTACATGCAAAAACCAATGTAAAATAATTATAAATGACAAATTAAATTGAGTGGTTAGCGCGCAGACGTCACAGCTAGGAGACCAGGGTTCGATTCCACCCTCGGCCATCTCTGTGTGGAGTTTGCATGTTCTCCCCGTGCATGCGTGGGTTTTCTCCGGGTACTCCGGTTTCCTCCCACATTCCAAAAACATGCTAGGTTAATTAGCGACTCCAAATTGTCCATAGGTATGAATGTGAGTGTGAATGGTTGTTTGTCTATATGTGCCCTGTGATTGGCTGGCGACCAGTCCAGGGTGTACCCCGCCTCTCGCCCAAAGACAGCTGGGATAGGCTCCAGCACCCCCGCGACCCTTGTGAGGAAAAGCGGTAGATAATGAATGAATGAATGAAATTAAATTGATAAATGGTCCACAACTTCTGAACATTTTTCACAACATTAGCTTCCTTGATTTTTTTCTTTCTTCCTCAGGACTTCCCGTACGACCTGGAAACATCAGCCGCGCAGACGCCATTTACTTTGCCATGAGTTCTTTCTTTAGTTTAATAGTTTTTGAGTGAATAAATGAGGTACAGTGTTCCCTCATTTATCGTGGGGGATAGGTTCCCAAAATTTCCCGCAATAAGTAAAATCTGTGAAGTAACCAACTTTTTGTTTTTTTTTTACAATTTTCTATATGTTTTAAGTAAAACCCTCAACATACACTTTAGACACTTTAGACACTTTGAACCCATGGAACGGGTGGAGAAAAGTGTCAGAGAAAGAGAAGAGTTTCAGCTAAAATGAAAGGAAAGGTATACAAAACTGTGGTGAGACCAGCCATGTTGTTTGGTCTAGAGCAGGGGTGGGCAAACTACGGCCCGGGGGCCACATCCGGCCCGCCAAGTGTTTGAATACGGCCCGTCCGTTCTTTCCAAAGTATTTCATTTAAACTCAACATACGAACTGGCATCATGGCTTGAGCCAACCTTTTGATGGTTTTATCAATTTTGTTATTTGACATGGTCTGTTGTTTATTGAAGTGCTCCTGAAAAAAGGGACACAAGCATAATGATGATAATAATAATAATAAATTTTAAAATATTTAAATATAAAATATTTAAATATAAAATATTTAAATAAAAATATTTAAATATAAATATAAAATAATAAATAATAATAGCAGATTGCATGACACTTTTACAGATACAATAATACCAGGTGGACTGTTACGTGTAAAATACATAGTCTGCCCCCCCCCCCCGTTTTGTTAAATCAATGCTGCCCGCGAGTCAAAAAGTTTGCCCACCCCTGGTCTAGAGACACTAGTGCCACTGAGGAAAAGACAGGAAGCAGAACCGGAGGTAACAGAGATGAGGATGCTGAGGTTCTCATTGGGAGTGACCGGGATGGATAGGATCAGGAAGGAGTACATCAGAGGAACATTACATGTTAGAGGCCTTGGAGATAAAGTCCTGTCCTGGTTTTTGGTCATCAAATTATGGTCCACTGTTGGTCCTCTGTGTTTTCTGAAGTGCACAGTCAACACAGCCATTTACCAGGAAATTTTTAGAGCACTTCATGCTTCCATCCGCTGACAAGCTTTATGGAGATGCCAATTTCATTTTCCAGGACTTGGCACCTGCCAACACTGCCAAAGGTACCAAAAGCTGCTTCAATGACCGTGGTGTTACTGTGCTTGATTGGCCAGCAAACACGCCTGATCTGAACCCCATGGAGAATCTTTTGGGTATCAGCAAAAGGAAGACAAGAGACACCAGACCTCAAGGCTGCAATCAAAGCAAACCTCCATTAAACCAGATCGTTTCCATGCCATGCCGCATTGATGCAGTAATTCATGCAAAAGGAGCGGGAATGAACATACTTTTAATTCATTCATTCATTCATTTTCTACCGCTTTTTCCTCACGAGGGTCGCGGGGGGTGCTGGAGCCTATCCCAGCTGTCTTCGGGCGAGAGGCGGGGTACACCCTGGACTGGTCGCCAGCCAATCACAGGGCACATATAGACAAACAACCATTCACACTCACATTCATACCTATGGACAATTTGGAGTGGCTAATTAACCTAGCATGTTTTTGGAATGTGGGAGGAAACCGGAGTACCCGGAGAAAACCCACGCATGCACGAGAACATGCAAACTCCACTCAGAGATGGCCGAGGGTGGGAATTGAACCCTGGTCTCCTAGCTGCGAGGTCTGCGCACTAACCACCAGACCGCCGTGCCGCCCCATACTTTTAATTATATTAATTTATTTTAATGTACCGCTATTCTCTCTGGGGTCCACCAGCACCTGGGAAATGGAAGGAAATTAGGTCTTATATTAAAAAAAAAACACCAAAATCATATACAGTATGTATGCAATACATTTTATTTTTTCCAAGACAAAATGGCTGAGTGAAGAGACTAATGCAGGCAACAGCTGAAAACAGACTGACAGTTTGGTAACTGAAAAACAATATTTGTAGCTGGAACTCTTTAAGTGTTGGTCTGTGACCTTTGGTCATCAAACAAAAGAACCATCAGAATTCCTCACGAGGGGGGAAAAAAAATTAACAGATGTGTTTTGCTGTGACTCTTCGAACGGAGCGTATAGTGTACAGTATGTGGGTGTAGTCATAATAAATAATGTCAACCAATGCCGCGGGTCAACTTCAAGTTCAGTTGAGAGCAGATAACGTTCGAGTAAATACAGAACACAGGACGAGATCAAGCTGAAACGTGGACGTACCTCGGTACCATCAGCAGAGAAAACATGTACCAAACCTTTCTTTCTCCCGTTTTGTCATTTTGAGAGAACGACTTGCATATGATATGACATGTACCTTATGGAAATCATAAAGCACCGTGGTTCGTTTGGCAAATAAAAATAAAAATAAAAACCAACAGGAAATCAATTCAAAATAAGAAAATAAAATTCTGCAAAAGATGCTTTTCAGATTCATATTGTATTGATTGCATATGACAAAAGTTTACTTTTTTTTTCATTAACAGCTGGAATGTCATCAGGTGGTACATGTTTAAGGACAGTAAAAAGTTGGCTAGCAAGAAACCCCAACAATAGCTTGTATTACTGCATATAAAATGGCAGGAAAAAAATAAAAAAAAATAAAAAAAAAAAAGATATGTACAACCACCTGTTTTTACCTCATTGTGGGAAGTTCAGCGGGACTGCCTGAAAAGGCCATCATATGACCTCTCACCCTTGAGGAACGCCACAACATTTTAGTTTTGAAAAACATACTTATTTTTCAAGCATACAAATTATTCACACTATATTATCCTGCCAAATTAAGAAAATATACGGTGGCAGCTTGTTGGGATTTTTTTTTTTTTTTAACTACAGAAAAAAAAGGGTACATTGAAACCTTTAAAGAGTACAGGCAAAACCATTAAAAATACAGGCTCCAACATAAATACTATAAGTGCCTACACTAAGTGAACATTAATTTCAAATACCATTCTAAATACAGGAAAAAAGTCGACCATAAATGTGTTTTGAACTTAGGAACTTACATGAGTGTGCATTTTCCTATGTGTTTAAGTTCTCTCTATATATTTATATATCATATATCTCCCCCGATGCAAAATTTTTGTTCAACCTGAAGACTTGTGTATAGTAAAGGCAAAAAAGATGCGAGACATTACAATTCTTTACATAGTGATCAAGTCCTGAATGTCAACAAGACAGGGAAGAGAAACAACAATAGAAATTCAAAATAACATTTAAATAAACGTTTCCCCGAAAAAGACATTGACATGTTCTTTAAAAAAAAAAAACAACACAATTTAGTTAGCCTCTTAAAAAAAAAAATCATTTCATTCATCTCTAAAGTTAGTATGATGCAGGATATTTCTATGGCGTTTCCTGCATGGATACCCCAACGAGCCAAACTGATGTTTTGCTCTTATGGCTGGCGATAGTTGAAGCTCACTTTTTTTTAATTTTTTTTTTTATTTTTTAATTCAAACTAATGACACCACAGTTATTTGTCAGCATAAAAGCCAAGTTTTTTTCCCTTGAGCGTCCAACTGTAAACTGGGGAAATGGAACAGTGCATGTAAATAGTCCCGGATATGGAATCCGGTCCTCATTTTATACTCAACCAACTGTACCGCCGATTAGAGAGACAGATACAGACTCCGAGGCAGAGTGACAAGTGCTATATCATTAACAATGACAGGGGATGGAGAGAGGAACTACTACCGATAAAATGACTTCTAGTGGCTGTTCATTCGAAAAGAACATTTTCAAACACGAGGGCGGAGAGTACTTAGCTTGCTTTTACTATTCAATTTGGGAATTAAACTTTCGAATATTACAAAATGTAAGTCAAACATTTTAAATCTAATGCGATCAAGAGGATAACGAGGACACTAACTCATTCCCGTTCCCATTCCCCACCCATAACCCTGAAACCACAGCATCCCCATCCTCACCAAAATCAAAATCCGTCTGGTTTAAAAAGACTAAAAAAATCCACTGCGTGGTCTTCAAGTTACTGTTGGCTACACTGACTGCCTTGATGACACCAAAAAAAAAAAACTGTGCTACTTAAAAAAAAAAAAAAGCTAAATTTCATTTTAAAAGAACATAAACACTCTGGAAAATTAAGAGCTTCACGTTGGTTTAAAACAACTCCTCAGAGTACCCTCTCAGTATGATACACATGTACCAGAAAACATAAACACTAACCCTTGAGCATGTAACATGCCAGTAAACAAAACCATAAGCTGAAGAATGAAAATATACACGAGGCAGGCAGATAAATGATTTACCAGAGATAAACATGATCTTTTTGTCTTTTCAATTTCATTTCAGCTGGTTCCTTAACACGCTGCTAAGTCACGACACCACAGGGGGGGGGGGGGGTTTGCACAGGTGCTTGATGCAAGGACCTGCTCATTCCATATGTGCACAAAAATGTCCTGTAATCATCTACTATCTAATCTGAAACTCCGAGCTTATAGCAAAAGGAGGACTAACTAATGCAGGTAAAATATCCAAGGCACTCTTTGTTGTCATTTTACACCACATTATTAATTTCATTGCTGTTTGTAAAAGAAATAGGTCATGGTGCTTGTGCCTAGCACTTCATAGGCAGCCCAATCCTTGTATATATATTTATGTACATATAGGTATTTTAAGTCAATCTTGCATGGAAAATCATTCAGTTTCAAATGTGACCCTGCTTGTCTTGATGTTTGAATAATATGATGACACCGTCGGGAAAAAAAAAAAAAAAAACTGTACATGATATGTAAAACAATAATGCAGTGAATGCAGCGCGAGTTGAAATATCTTGGCTAAATCAAAAGAATCAACAGCAACACGAGTAAAATTTAAACCCCACCAGCCACTGATCGTTTTTCTCTACGCAGCCAAAAACACACCAAGCATGCTGTCCAGTTACAAAAAATTACAAAATGTGTAAATTATTGCACAATAGAAAGGCTCGACATTTTTTTTTTTTTTGTGTTTGATACATGAGTATTGCCCCGGTGGTCGGGAACGATAACAGGGCTGTACTGCGTACGCTTGCCTGACCCTGTGCTCCTTATCCCCGTCCATCGGTTCCGTCGCCAGGGTTGCATTTTAGCCAGCTGAGTGAGAAAACGTCCAGCGTGATGCCGCCTGCTCGCCGCTTACTCCGTCTTAATGTCGTTAGCCAGAGGGCGGTCACTGTGCCACTTCTTCATGTGTTTCTCCAGAGTACTGTAGACACTGAAAGGCATGTGGCAAATTTCACATTTGTAAACGTCCTTGCCCATTTGTCCGTGGGTCTTCATGTGACGCGTGAGCTTTGAGCTCTGGGCGCAGGCGTAGCTGCACAGCTCGCACTTGTAGGGTCGCTCTCCAGTGTGACTGCGTCGATGAACTGTCAAATTGCTGCAGTTCTTGAAAACCTTGCCACAAAACTCGCAGGTGTCGCTGCGGCGGCCGTCCTTGGAGCTCGGCCTGCCGTTCCCGCTGCCGCCGTGAGGCGTGCTGGCGCCGCTGCCCGTGCCGCTGCGTCCCGATGCGGCGCGTTCACCGTCCAGCTCGCCGGGCGGAGTAGAGAAGCGCAAGCTGCCGTTCTCGGACGAGTGCTCGGATGACGACGCAAAGGGCGATTGTCTGGAGTCTCCACCCGTGAAGTTGAGGAAGGGGTCCTTGAGTTGTCGTGAGGCGGCGTACCCCGCCAGCCACTGGGAGTAGACATTCTCTGAGTTAGGGATGGTGGGCGTAGGGGGGTCTAGATCCTTCTCCACCTTGATGCGTTTGGACAGAGGACTGAGGGAACCCGGGCTCAAGGCTCCACCCAACAACTTCCTGGAAAGGCCGTCAGTAGATAAAGGTCCGAGACCATTTAAAGTTGTGGTGGTTCCATCATCCGCTCGGTCGGACTCCATTGCCGAGTCGTCGTCGCAGGGCTCCTGCGGCGTGCTCCGATGCCGAGGGTGCAGAGCGACGCTGTTCTGGTGGTGGCGGGCACCTTCCAATCTCAGGCTGAAGCGATAGTCGTTCCTGCCCTCGTCGGCCTCTCCGACCACAGGTTTACCCTCCATTTCTTCCTCCTCTCCCTCTTCCTCCTCTTCCTCCTCCTCTTCTTCTTCTTCCTCCTCCTCTTCTTCCTCCTCCTCCTCTTCATCCTCTTCTCCATTTTCAGTCACCAGGCCGTTGTTCTCGCTCTTGAACTTGGCCACCACTGACTTCAGAGCATCGGTGGCGCTGCCCATCAGCTCACTGGTACCCGGCTCAGGAGAGCTGGCCGTTGAGAGGCCATCTTCTGACTTGGTTCCCAGCACCAACGACTTACTCTGACAGTGCGTCTTCATGTGTCGTTTTAGTTTGCTGGCCTGGGTGCACGCATGGTTGCACAGGTGACACTTGAACGGTTTCTCTCCCGTGTGGCTACGTCTGTGAACAATAAGGTTACTCTGGAACTTGAAGGTCTTCCCGCAAAACTCGCAAGACTTTGCCTTCAGTGGCGTGCTGGGTTGAGCTGCGTTGGATACTGGATTTGGGGTAGACCTCGAGCCAGAGGGTGACTGAGAAGTCGAGAGAGGCGGCGTTGCCGAAAACGGAGGCTTAGAACCTGGTTGGAATGGTTGAAGAAGCCTTTGCATAGGGTTGGGCCGATTGGGAGAGAGCGGGGGCGAAGCTCCTGTGGCATTCCCAGCCAGTTCACGGAGCCTTCTGGAGAAGTCCATGCTAGGAGGAGGTTCAAGTGGTACCGAGTTGAGCCTCATCACCCTGTCAAAAGCGCTTGGATGGTGGGTTGCCAAGGCCAAGTCGTCCGGACTGAGGTGATGGCGCGGAGGCGGACTGAAAAGAGGTGGGGTCCGGGGATAACGACCCTCACGAGGAGTGGATACGGAATCCCGTCCGGATCCGGAACCCGGCATTCGCAGCAGGCTGTAGGGACTGCCATCGGCCAGGTGGACGGCATGAAGGGGAGGCTGGGACGAAGCGCAGTCACCTCCCATCCCGGGAGCAGCACCTACACGAGGGGTGAGGGGGCTGCCCGGCTCGCTCTCCAGGTAGATGCGGAAACCGTGGGTGTTCTGGGCATGTTGGAGAAGGAACCAGGCGCTTGTGAAAGGCTGCTTGCATGTGGTGCAGGTGTAACTGCTGGGCTCGTCTTTATCTGTCACAGAGAGAAAGAGAAAGAATAACGTTATTTTTAAAACGTAATACACAGATGATTCACAGGTGGTGACTTATATTATATATCATTTTATTATATTATATGTTTTCTATTTGACCTGAAAATATGAATGCCATCCTAAAATAAAAATAAAAATAAAAATAAAAATAAAAATAAAAATAAAAATAAAAATAAAAATAAAAATAAAAATAAAAATAAAAATAAAAATAAAAATAAAAATAAAAATAAAAATAAAAAAAATAAAATAAAATAAAATAAAATAAAATAAAAATAAAAATAAAAATAAAAAATAAATTTAAAAATAAATTTAAAAATAAATAAATAATAACCTTAAACTGTATTATGGAAAGCAGGAAGTGAACAACTGTAACAGTTACTGATTGTAAAAGTACCAGATGGAGGAGTAGGATTTAATAAGCTTTGCTTCTTCCTACTCCTTTCAGACATGTGGAACTGGGAACTGATTATGGGATGCATTCAATTGTAATCTGATGCATGTTCAAATGAAATAAAACCATTACCATTACCATTACCATTACCATTACCATTACCATTACCATTACCATTACCATTACCATTACCAAATTGCATTTTTGGAAGACTGCAGCATGGAATGAAGATAATAGATAAGCAATAGAAAAGTAATCATTGCAAAATTCTTGAGCCACAAATGCTTTTTTTTTGGACGCCGCCCTGAGGTTTTAACCCCCCGCCTCCCTCGTGTTCAGAATAAACAAGGCTAAATTGTGACATGTATCTAACGCTGCATATTAACAGTGACTAAAAAAATACAAGGTCACATGTTAATAAATCGTAGACATTCTCACTTGGAAATGAAAATGTGTTTTTTGCGTCACCGGGGGAAGCATTTTTTTTCAAAATGCATTTCATGCAGTGCTTTTATATCTCATGCTGTATGGATTTATTTAAATCCTCTCAGGTGAACAGAAAAGGAGAAGGAGGGAAAGCAGAAGTGAGAAATATGCTAAATAAGAAGCATCCGCCACTTGCAAATGTGCACCGTCTTTCATCTCTTGCCTTCTTTATCCTTTCACGGGGGACAATTTCTGAAGTCATTTGCAAAAAAAAAAAAAAAAAAAAAAAAGAATGGTTGTCCACTGGAAGCCGTACATTGTGTGTATGAGTGATCCCTAAGATGATGGTCAGGTTTGCATGTTTTCAACTCACTATGGCAATAAGACAAAGAAGTGAGAATGGACACTAAAAAGAAACCGTTGCTTAGGTAAAATAAGTGTTGAGGATGAACGATAATGGAAACCCAATGTTGTTTTGTGGGCCTCCTTTCTATCTCATGCGTCCATAACCGGGGGTGGCCCCCCTGTGAACAATCTTACTTCAAGACCAGAACATGGCATAAAACGTGCACCCAATCAAAAACCTCCATGCACTCCTCTTTCTCCCGAGTGAAAGGAGTTGGAAGGGGGTATACTGGTAAATTATGGATCATTACAATCTGAAAAAAAACTGCCGTTAATTGCTGCCACCTGCAAGGGGCTTTGACCCACTATGGAATTTTTCCATCATAAAAAAAGCCATTTGTCCATATACATGTTTTGGCTCCTTCTCTCACAATCGAAAATACATTGCGCTCATAACGTTGACTTTGGCGCTACGCAGTTCCTGAAACAGTGTGTGTGTTTTTATGGTTTATGGCTGCAATAACCTGACATCTCCTGTTCACTTTGATTTGATTAGCAGCCTGTATATATTTCCTCGCCCCGTGTGTGAACAGACGGTGTATACTATGCATGAGGAAGAAAACAAATTATTTTTTCTGTTATTGCAAACGACAAAGGAGGGATTGGAGGAAGCAAGCGGCGGGAGTGTGGGGTGAGTAGTGGAGGGGGGGGCGGCCCCTTCGAGACACTCTACGATTGACGGAGGAGGAAAAGCACTGCAGGATCTTGGAAGCAAAGGAAAGAGAGCAGGGAAAGGGGATCAGAGGGAGGAGAGAATTGCGGCGTGAAAGGCGACATTCATAATGACAACCCGCCATGTTTGTGAAGGACGCAACATCGCACTTGCGCGTGCTGCTCGTGAGTTCATTTTCTTACGCGTCAAAGACAGCATGTCCTGTGCTACGCAATCAGAAAGCCATCTTTAAACATTAGTCAACTTGCTCAAAAGCAAAAGAAACACAAAGAATTGCTATTCCAGCCAGGCGGTGGGGACATTGATGGGCATCAAAAATCCAAATCAAACTATATCCAGCTTGGTGACAGCAGCGGAGCAGATATCTAAATAAGCCCGCCATTGTCCTTAATCGCTGTCCTCAAACGGATGGAAGGACAGTTTTTCAAACGAAGAAAAATTATTCTGACATGGCGTTTGATGCCCTTGAAGAGTTTTTTTTTTTTTTTTTTTCTACCATGGGAGAGAGGAGAGATGTAGGAGGGAGGAAGAATGATATTATAAACGAGTCCGTCCTCTAATGGAATAAAGGAGAGCTCACTCTCTCTGTCTGAGTCTCCCCTTCCAGTCTGTGGTGTGTTAGGACTGAGGGTAGAAGAGCTTGGGCTAATGCTGGATCTCCTGCTTCCTTTGAAATAGGATCAGCCGAAAGGAGAAACCACACTGACAACCCTGTAGCTACCATTTCATGGCAAGGGCTGAAAGAGGGGACTTTGGTGGAGTAAAGGCAAAGAAGCCTAAATGAAAAGTGAAAAGAAATTTGACCTGAAAATATGAATGCCATCCTAAAACACTTAAAAAAAAATACATTTAAATTTAAATTTAAATAAAAATAAAAATAAAAATAAAAATAAAAATAAAAATAAAAATAAAAATAAAAATAAAAATAAAAATAAAAATAAAAATAAAAATAAAAATAAAAATAAATTTAAAAATAAATTTAAAAATAAATTTAAAAATAAATAAATAATAACCTTTAACTGTATTATGGAAAGCAGGAAGTGAACAAATGTAACAGTTACTGATTGTAAAAGTACCAGATGCAGGGGTAGGATTTAATAAGCTTTGCTTCTTCCTACTCCTTTCGGACATGTGGAACTGGGAACTGATTATGTGATGCATTCAATTGTAATCTGATGCAGAAAAAGAACGGGGTTAAGTGAGACAGGGAAGAAAAATAAAAAAAAAAAAACTATAGCTTTGGAAAAAAGGGAAAAAAAGGAGGTTAACAAGTCCTCCAAAGCCATTTCGTTACATTGCAACACTAAGCAGACAAGGGTACTGTACTGAATATGAAAAACGGTTGTCATTTAATAGGCAGATAATACCGTCCTGAGCGCAACGCTGACTGACGCAAGGAATTAATTGCACCTTAAAGAGCACATGGTTTCGCCTGCGGTCGCTGGTGCCATGTTCTCAGCACTCTTCCAGACACATTGTTGACCAAGCACATAAACCAGTTGGAGGCTGAGGCAGCAAGCACCCTTCAGATTGTTCTATTGTTGGCAACCCAACCCCCCCCCAAATCCAGACTAACACATGCAGTCCACATGCACACACAATCCACTATGCCACCAATCCACTCCGGTGCTCCTTGTTGCCGGCCAAGCACGACCACGCAGCAATCAATAGAGGGCAGACGGTCAAATGAACACCTGTCCTTTAGGGGGATGAAATGTCCACCATCTTTCTGGAAGGGAGATGTCATACAAATGTCATACTTTTTAATATAAACATTTCTGGATCAGCACTAAAACTGCATGTTTTTTTTCCTAAGCCTCAGACCTAATCGTTTATGTCTAAAGCGCTAAAAAAAAATGCATCTTTCCTGTAACATCCTGAGAGAGGGTGTACATCAGGGGTCTCAAACACGCGGCCCGCAGGCCAAATGTGGCCCGCAGGACACTAGTTTGATATGGATGCTGTATGGTATCATGTACCCAGAAAAAATTATTACGTTTGATTAATGTTCATGTTAAAGGTTAAATAACTGTTAATAGTTATCCTCCCTATCCGTGTGGAAGTGGTAAGTTTTTGGCTATTTAAGTTTAAAGGAAATAACTTGAAGGCTACCGTTTAGGTCGCTAGCGCTCTAGTTTGCGAGTTAGCATGTGTCTCAAGACCCTGCCGTTGCGCAATATGTTGTAAATAAAAAGAGTATAAATGTGACTATAGTCGTGTTTTGTCATGTCTACAGGGCTCTAATAATGCTTTGGTAATTTTAATCTGAAAAAAATAATTTGTCTACTCACCAACTATATGTGGTTTCTTAAGTTTTTATTATTTGCCGTTTTATTATTATTATATTTATTTATTACTGATTGATTGATTTTCTTTATTCTTGATTTGTTTATTTATTTTCCATCTTATTTTGTGTAGAAAAATAAAAAGTAAGATATTTGAGAACAGTGGAATGTTTTATCAGAGCTTTTCTTGTAGAAAATTGGAACCAAAGCGAAGTTTTTTTAATTTTTTCGTTTTTAGTAAATGCGTTTTTTTTTGTTTTTTTTTTAAAAACCTGATGCGACCCAGTCTCACCCAGACCCGAGCTCCAGTGGCTCCCAAGTAAATTGAGTTGGAGACCCCTGGTGTAGATGATGCCTTTGTCTAATTTGCATAATTGACCATGACGCATGTGGGTAGAATTTTTTAAATAGACCAACAAAATACCCGACCATACATCAACCCAAGCTATATTGCCGTTTTATTAACGTTATTAATAAATGATTGTTGTTTCATGGTTTACTATGGCTTATTAAATATATTGAAAGATTAGTTATATGTAGTATTTTGGTCACTAAGCGCTAGTGTTACATTGATGAGACACGACATTAAATTCACGCTGCAATGCGAGCCAAAGTATGACTGACATGATACTTTCTCCTCCCATACCGTGTGGAAGTGGTATGTTTTTGGCTTCTTACACTGTCTTTCTTCCCCACTCCATTTGAAACGCTTTCTTAAGTTTAATAACTACATCGGAGAGGCTAACTAGCTAGCATGACAGCATGCTATGCTAGCAACAGCCATGTTAGTAGAACCCACGTCATAACAACAACAGCCTGTGCTACCATGTTTAGCAAGCAGTCAAAGTGATGTCAGCCATGTAGTTGTGTTTTTGTTATAAAGTCCAAAAAAGACGTTGCAGCTGAGAGCAAAACTTGTCATGCACAAGTTTTGTGTCATGCATAAACTTGTGCATGACATGCTTTGCTCTCCCACAGAACGGTGGGAGTTTCCAGCATGGATGTTTCAGGAAGTTGTGTAGTTGTTAAAATCCTTCTTCACATTTATGATGCGATAGGTCGTGTTAAACTTCCACGGTTCTGTGCCACCACGGGAAACTTGTGCATGACATGCTTTGCTCTCCCACAGAACCATGGGAGTTTCCAGCATGGATGTTTCAGGAAGTGGTGTAATTGTTAAAATCCTTCTTCACATTTATGATGCGATAGGTCGTGTTAAACTTCCACGGTTCTGTGCCACCACGGGAAACTTGTGCATGACATGCTTTGCTCTCTCACAGAACTGTGGGAGTTTCCAACATGGATGTTTCAGGAAGTCGTGTAATTGTTAAAATCCTTCTTCACATTTATGATGCGATAGGTCGTGTTAAACTTCCACGGTTCTGTGCCACCACGAGAAACTTGTGCATGACATGCTTTGCTCTCTCACAGAACTGTGGGAGTTTCCAACATGGATGTTTCAGGAAGTCGCGTAATTGTTAAAATCCTTCTTCACATTTATGATGCGATAGGTCGTGTTAAACTTCCACGGTTCTGTGCCACCACGAGAAACTTGTGCATGACATGCTTTGCTCTCCCACAGAACGGTGGGAGTTTCCAGCATGGATGTTTCAGGAAGTGGTGTAGTTGATAAAATCCTTCTTCACATTTATGATGCGATAGGTCGTGTTAAACTTCCACGGTTCTGTGCCACCACGGGAAACTTGTGCATGACATGCTTTGCTCTCAGATGCAACGTCTTTTTCGTTGGCAAAAAGCCATTGGCTATAAGAGGAAAGAGCCAGCCCCTGTCGATTAATAGTAGTACTATGGTAGTACTAACACTGTGTTTACTATGTGTTTACTATGACCACCAGAGACACAAGCACAAAGGAGTTAAAAACCACTTTCTTCTTAAACATGCAACACACAACACATAGCTTCCTGTTTTTTCCGATCCATCAAGCTATCAAACTTTATAGCTAAGTCTCCAAAAGTTGGACAACTGGGTTTTGATCTCCATGTCCTTCGCCAAACCTCATCAAGGGACCTTACTGTCCTGGTAAGGCCACATAGCTCTCAATGATATTGGTTATTTAGCTAATGGAGGAGGCAGCTAACAGGATTAACTTGCAGGTCTTCCAAATGGAGAAGGAATAGAAGGAAGGTGGCGAGAGAAGCGACGGCTGGGACACCACATGTCATCGGCATTTCCCAAAGTTATAGTAAGTCGCCCGGGCTTGGGAGTACTCGCACGCGGCTAAAGTGATTATGCTAATAGCAGGTCTTTGCCAATATTCAAAAGTGTTTATAGGTGTTGGGAGTGTGAGCCTCGGGAAGACTGAGGGTTGTCAATAGTGTGCCTCTTAAGAGCGCTTCAGCCGTAACTGGCGTTAATGCGATTACTATGTTGTTTATGTCATTTGTGTATTCACAGGCAGGGATTGGACAGAGGTGAAGGGTGATGTTGGCTGAGAGGATGTCGTTAGAACTCAACGTAACTTTGACGTGACTTTGCTGAGAAAGCTTGGATGGAAAAAAATGTTTGACAAGATCTTACAGAGCGGCCTTGGAACTCATCTTTTCTGCTTGTGTTTCTCTGACAGAACCGCACACACACACACGTGCTCAAACACAACACTTATTTCTTTGTCACCGGCCAAAACTTGGTGCGGCGTGCTGAGCCGATGGCCGCACACAAAAGATTTGTTTGACCAACACTTGTTCCGAAGACAAAGCCGGATACAGGGAATGCTGTTTACTGAACAGAAACCCAGCCAGCCGACAGAGCAGACCTAAAATCCCGGTCTTGTACAAGTCACACACAATTCAGAGAAGCTGACCACTAACCGCTACTAGAAAAATGGAGACCCAAGATGCCAAACGAAAGGGAGCAAAAAAGGAGAAGAAAAGTTGGCGCTGGCACGGACAAGAGGCAAATCTTCAGATAAAATATGCACAGTGGATCAAGAGTGGAGACACATGGAGTAGCTTGGACCCTGCTTGGACACAAACCGGGGCCTGATCACCCCCGGTTGGGTCGCCTAGGTGAGGGTGTCTGAAAATCAAAGACCCGAAACACCCAATGACCCTAGGTCAGGGGTGCTCACACTTTTTCAGCATGCGAGCTACTTTTAAAATGACCGAGTCAAAATGATCTACCCACTACAAAAATGCAAAACATCTATTTATTTTCAAATGTATTGAGGATTGTTTGTACGTACAATGTATGTTGATGTACCTTACATAACCAAATGAGCCAATATTGCAAAACACACATAATTAACTATTAACATTTTTTGTAATTACCTGAGTTTACTTTGATGACTTGCACTGAATTGAACCAGCCAGGGATGCATAGTCCGGACAGTAGCTGCTGATAGCCAGCCTCAAGCACACTTCCAAATGTTTATCAGTCATGGATAATATCCGTATCACAATATCTGTATAATATTCCATATCCGTATGGAAGTGATATGTTTTTTGCCTTTTTACTTGGTCCAGCTCCTTCACTCATTTTAGTGACCATAAACTTTAGCGAGGGCTTAAAATCTCGCAATTCGCCGACTAGCTTAGCACTTTGCATCGTTGTTTACGCATGAGCGGTGACCTAAAGGTCAAAATTCAGTTGTCATCTGACTGGTTGTCCTGTATGTCAATCAAGTAACGGGGATGGATGATAGGCTGACATCGTAAGTTCTGCTGCACTTAGAGACGTTGTTTGATTTGATTGGTCGCCCGAAGGGCAACATTCAGTTGTCATCTGAATGGCTGCCCTGTATATCAATCAAGTGACGGCATTGATGCTGGGATGATATTTTTTTAATGTCACGCCGCGATCGACCAGCGATCGACCAGTACCACCTCCGCGATCGACCGGTAGCTCGCGATCGACTTAATGAGCACCCCTGCCCTAGGTCCTTCACTGAGGATGTGTCCAAGCCGCACCCTTGTGGTGTTTCATCAATCTAAAAATTTCAAGGGATTGCGCCCGATATATAAAGTCATCCGCTCTAATCAGACTTCCACAGTCCTTACCTTTCCAGTTCTCATTCTTATGAAAGTCGAACACAGCAAGAGTGGAACAGAGGCGTCCGGGCCATGAAGAAACCATTAGACACAGATGGTACCCACACAAGAGCGCGTATTGTTTGTGTGCCTGAGAATTTAAACGTTTCTTTCAAATGTTTTGTGATTCGGTGTTTTGGTCAACCTGTAATTCAAACATTAGGTGAAGTTAATACAACGTCTACTGTGTATTGGCTGTGTTGGAACAGAGTAACGCAGTTTAAAAAATAAGCATCACATCGACTGTCTCCCCGCGTAACCTTATTGTGTTTGATCTTTTCAGTCCGCCGAACCACGTTTGAACTGACCATCCACCCACATTCATGCATCCATCCCTTTTCCGTTTATCCATCCATTCAAACAAAGCTCAGCTGGGCAGCCTCATGTTTGGGTGCCGCTTGGTCCGGCAGACCTTGTTATAAATCTGGGCCAGCCGTGTCTCATTATTTGTTCTCTGCTTACTAACAACAGTGGGAGGCTGGATGCTGTAGTTTCTCATTGTAGCTCTAATGGTACACAGAAAAAGGGCCTCAGGGCTTCTAAGCTTAACTAGTCTAATTAAATGGACCGTCACTTATGTGAGCATCTGCAGTGATTATTTATTGAATCGGGATGCGCTTCGCAGGATCAAACTGCTGTCAGATGAGCCAACGCTTTGTGGAGTCGGAATTAAATAAAGGAATACATTGAGAAAATGCCAATTGGGAATATAAGCAGACACAGGCAGGTACATCAAAAGGCTTAATCAAGCAGGAGTATTTTTGGATTCTGGTAGCATCCTACACGGGAAAGGAGCGTCTGAATGCATCAGAGGGTAAATGTCACTTCACTGATGAGTTTTTTTTTTGTCAAGCATTGATATTTCGCATTTTGTTCGGCGGCACTCGAATGCACCGCAGTTGTGTGCTATGACTGACTACCGACTCCGATTACATTTGTTCATCAATCATCTCACATTATCATTCATTAGTGATAAGTACCAGTATTTTCTACTTTATATGTATTTAATAATGGCCGCACGGTGGTTTAGTGGTTAGCGTGCAGGCCACACAGCTAGGGGAACAGGGTTCGATTCCCCGCTCGGGCATCTCTGTGTGGAGTTTGTATGTTCTCCCCGGCTTACTCCCACATTCCAAAAGCAAATTGTCCATAGGTATGAATTTGAGTGTGAATGGTTGTTTGTCCATATGTGCCCTGTGATTGGCTGGCCACCAGTCCAGGGTGGGATAGGCTCCAGCAGCCTTGCGACCCTCGTGAGGATAAGCGGTATAAAATGAATGAGGCATAGGTTGGGATTAAAGTTTGACTGTATCATGATTATGAATCTAATGTAATAATAAGAGGAACTTTTATTGCAAATGTTGATCTAAAATTGTACCTATACATTAAGTGAACAATGAACAAATGACAATAATAAGGGAAATTGAAGCGAGAAGAGGTTCTGGAGCTAGATCCCAATCCAATCCAATAATGACAACAACCACTTTTATTGCAAATGTTGATCCAAAATCGGATATCAAGCTAGCTGGAAGTTTTGGAGGTGGACAGAGGGAGTCATGTGTCCAAAATATACATTTTTATGGGAGTATTTCGCCACTGATTGGTGGCCCCAGAATGTAACCCGTGCAAAGAGCCGGGATTCTACTGTCATGCAACTTAACAGAAAACAAATTAAAAAAATGTCAAATAAAAAAACAGCAAACACTGTATGACTGGAAGAGAATGCAAGCTCCTTCCCAAAAACAGGAGAGATAAAAGGATGCTGTCTTTAGAAGCATCAGTCAGGTTAGAGGAGCACAGGAACAGATAGCCTCTGTAAGACATGAGGCCAGCAGCAGCGTGAGCTTCACTATCTCCGCATCGCTCTGCTTATGACAGCATGGCGTCCCCGCAGAAAGGATGGAGGGGGACCGGGAGGTCGGCTTGCTGCACATTTCTGCATAAATCTCCAGACAGATAGCATCGGGGGGGGGGGGGGGGGGGGCAGAAACAGAGGAGGAAGGCAAAGCAAGCAGCGGAGGATGATAAGGCCCCCAGGGCAGGGCATTCGACACTGTCAAAACTGTTTCGTCTCTAGCTATTGTACGCGTGGAGCGCGTTATGAGCCTGCATACCATTTGCCGGTACGCGATTCAGCTTCACCGGAGCATGGAGGGCACCGTATCTGACCTCGCCGCTTTAGCCCTCTTCTGTCTTCGCTGACATGCGGGGAGATGGACAAAGCAATCAAGACAAGCCATTTTAAAAGTCAATCAGGCTGTCCTGGACAGATGATTTTGTTATATATATATATATATATTATGAATGTATATATAAAAAACAAGATAAATGTGGAAGTGAATGAAAACTAGAAGTGAACCTGCAAGGAAGCAACTATGGCATTGTTAAGCCTATGAATGAACGGGCTAAATCAGGGGTGGGCAAACTTTTTTACTTGCGGGCCACATTGATTTAACAAAATTGATTGGGGGGGGGCAGACAATATATTTTACACGTAACAGTCCACCTGTAATTTTTATTATTATCTGTAAAAGTGTCATGCAATCTGCTGTATGTGCACTTTGACATCATTTATTTGATGTAAAGTGTGTTATAAATAAAATTTATTATTATTATTATCTTATCCTCACAAGGGTTGCAGGGGTGCTGGAGCCTATCCCAGCTGTCTTCCGGCGAGAGGCGGGGTACACCCTGGACTGGTGGCCAGCCAATCACAGGGCACATATAGACAAACAACCATTCACACTCACATTCATACCTATGGACAATTTGGAGTCGCCAATTAACCTAGCATGTTTTTAGAATGTGGGAGGAGCGTGAAGTACCCGGAGAATACCCACCTGATAAAGGATTGTTTTGCTTGTTCAAGGCGTGATACCGTCTCTTAGTAAAGTGCTGCAAAAGGTTCAAAATCAGTTTTAAAAGTACTTTACATGCACTTGAAATTACTTTTTTTTTGGTGTAGTTTGTGTGAAATTGAGTTAAAATACATATAAAATACTTTAAAAGTGCTTGTAATTGTAATAATTGTGTTTTCACATCAATTGATTATTATTATTATTATTATTATTATTATTATTATTATTATTATTATTATTATTATTATTATTATTATTATTATTATTATTATTATTATTATTATTATTATTATTATTTTCAGGAGCACTTTGTAAACAACAGACCACATCCAATAACCAAATTGATAAAACAGCTGCTCAAGCCATGATGCCAGGTTATATGTTGAGTTTAAATGAAATACTTTGGAAAGAACGGGCGGGACGTATTTAAACACTTGGCGGGCCGGATGTGGCCCCCGGGCCGTAGTTTGCCCACCCCTGGGCTAAATGGAAGAGTTTTAAACGTGAAAAACATAAACATAGAGGGCAAAGGAGACTATGGGCATGTGCAGACCTGCAGCTAAGGTATCTGGGAGCTAATGGCAGTCCGGACATCGGCTCCACACACACACACACACACACACACACACACACACGTACAACAATTACTCCTCTCTTTTGCTTACCCATGCATACTACCTAAATTATAGCACCTTCTATGGTTACATGTTACAAGTATTGTATTATCAATAATTAATCATAATTTATTTACAATATATTTTCCCATATCCAGTGATACTTATAGGTTATCACATGGTTTGTCTGGTATCAGGCCAGGTATCATGCCCCCAAGTGTCTACTGGCCTGATACCATACAAACCATGTGATGATCTTATTATCACATACTATTTAATCATGAGCTTATTATCACGTACTATTTAATCAAAGGAAAAATTTTAGTTTATTACATAAATTATATCTAAACAGTGTAAACACAATAATTGCAAAAATACTTCAACAATAATCAGGCTCGTATTCATCCCCATTTTCTTTTCTGATTGATAAAATAAACATAGACACGTATTTGTCTACCAGTCTTCGTTCGTTCTTGCAGTTGATGAGCCATTCAGAAAAAAGCTTGAGTTTTTTTGCGTTTTTTCGATCATTTCAAGAGTGTCCTCCTCATTCATGGTGATAAAACGTTCCATTTCTAATATTCCGTTTGCTATTTTCCCTCTTTCGCCGGGAGTGTCGACCGCTGACATGTTGACAGAGCACAACAAACGGCAGCAAAACAAACGCTGTGTGTTCACGCTCGTGCGCTGTTCTCTGATTGGTTGTTTCGCAGCCACGATACCAGAGTGGACAGCTACGGGGGGCTGATACTGGACATGGTTAAACTCTATATTTTATCAGTATCACTGCCCTGGGCTTTGACACAGTATCATTTCGGCCTTTTCCCCGTATCATTCATGGGCGGTTTCTAGGGTACAGGGCCAATTAATACTGTAGTATGTGATAAATACATATATAAATGAGATGAAATACTACTGCTGAAGGAGGTGAAGCTGAAGTAATGCACAATAAATACTAACATATTTATTTATTGTTTCTTCCTGAAGTATTTGAAGTAGCCTCAGAACAAGAGGCGTTTGAACGCGTCGGTATTTTTCAATCATGTCCTACCACCGCAGGGTGAGAGGACCAGGGCATGTGAGCTCGGGCCAAGCATCGCAGCTCGTTATGCAGACCAGCCTTAAGGCATTGTGGTGGGACACGGACGTTTAAAACAAGAGGACCAGTGTGCGGGCACGTCCCGTGGCCCAGAGCTGTGGCGACTGAGGCCTTAACGTGCGTCCCATCTGGTGTGTGTGACTGTGTGACACGGTGGTCGAGTGGTTAAGGAAGAGGCAACAGCCTGACTCTTATGATCAGATGGCAACAAAGGGGTCAGACGTATACAAATCCATTTGTTGGAAGTCAAGATGTCTGAGTATGTACTATGGCGGACATAGCGCTTCCATATGCGTAAAAAAAAAAAACTAATTTCAGGGTACAAAGACACCTAAATGGCCTAACCAATCACCATCCATTCACCCTCCAAGTCCCTTCCTTATTATTAATTAATTGGGGAGAAAGCATTGTTGTGCCACTTCCTAACCCAGTTGCATTCCAAATCTTGATTAAAATTGCAAAATGGCCTCCTGTTCAGCCCCTTAAAGACATTCTGATGGACACTGCAAGGAACTTGACAGAAGGAGGTGGGGTCACATATCCAAAGAAACCTAGCAAATTCAGGAACATTTGCAAATTACAAAAAAAAAAAATGCACATATAAATATCTTTTTATTCGCATACAGCTAACTCTTGCGTGATATCCGATTTTGGATCAAGATTTGCAATAAAAGTGGTTATTATCAGCTCCGGAACCTCTTCTCTCTTCAATTACCTTTATTGTTGTTTAATTTCTTCATTGTTCATGCAAAGTATACGTACTAACGAATGGTAATAAACATATGGAATCATATGTTTATCACAGCACACAACTAAGGTGTGTTCAAGGGTCGCTGAACAAAGTGTGAAATCTCAACGCTTGGCATTATCAGTGAAGCTTAAGACATATTCATCCATTTTTTATGCCGCTTGTCCTCAATAGGGTCACATGGGGTATGCTGGAGCCTATCCCAGAGGATGTGTGGGGGTAACAGTGCCACGTGTATGTTGTACATTTTATTGTTATTGTCATGTACAGTAAATATATCGGATATATCGGACTCGGATATATCGGAAATTCGCTCACAACGGACAGATAAAAAAGAACCGATTTTTCTGTAATGCATTTCCAATAAAAATTCATTGCATATATCGGATTTTTTTTATAACGGATTTCGCCTATTTCGGACAAAATCTCCAGTCCCGTTCCAATGCATTTCCATGAAATTTCCCTCGCATATATCGGATGGCCGCATCGTGGCGCTCCGATTCGCCGAATCGTGACAGGCCGCTATACGACGTCATTTGCAGCGTTTGCAGCGTTGCCTGCGCGTCCAGGTACATTGGAAACATAGTCAAGGAAGTGCCTTTTTATAACGGATAAAATCCCATTTACGCATATACCGGATATAAATCCGATATATGCGTAAAACGGACATTTTCCGGTATACGTATATAACGGATTTCGCTTATATCGGACAAAACCAGTGGGAACAATTGAATCCGATATATCCGAGGTTTACTGTAATTGTAAATTATCACTGACATGGTGAATAAGATGCATTATCTGGTGGCTATGAATGCTGCATTGTGAATGTATGGGGATCTACTATACGTCTAAGGGTTGGATACAAAAAACTAATAACTGTTGATGCAATCATCTTATACCGTATTTGCATTATTTAGTATCGGATACCCTTAAAAGAGAGGCAGTCGGCCAGCGATTACCTACTGGTAATGTTGACCATCAATAACTCACCATAAGATGGATGAGCCATATGTTTGGCAACGGCAGACCACGCTTTACACAATTCTTCATCGTCGACGCAGATTCCTTCGCACTAATTGAAAACATGTGGCATGACCAGCCGCGGTCCAAATGCTGCATCTAAAATGGTGGAAACATTGTCTGTACTTTATAGTCCAAGTGAGAGTTACCACCTCGATGTTGTTTTGAAGTACATTTTAAATAGTATGTGTGATTAAGTATGATTACGTGTGTCTCTGTAAGTGACTAGACTACCTGTGCCTATTTAGTTACACTCTATGTATATGCCGTGTTAAAAATGCATCATGTGGACGCTTCCGCTTATCCTCCCTAGAGGTTTGTCAGGAACATGCATCTAAGCAGTAGCGAGCGTGATATTAATTAGGTATCCAACCTGTAAGTTCCTTTGTGCCCAGCTGTAGAGCATAAATCAGCCTTTTAACGAGGCTGGAGCCTTAAGATCTCAAACCAGGCTGGAGTACTACCTGTGCAATCTTGCCAAGAACCTGTCTGGGTTCTGGGCTCCTATAGATCTCTATGTTTATAAGGGGGGGTATAGCAACCTACCCCAGGGGGAAGAGGAGGGAACACAGGAGCAGAAAAGGAGCGCGACAGAGGGGGTGCAAGGGCTATTTCTATTGGGTCATCAGGTTTAAGCAAACATATGCCGTGTTGGCATGAGAGTGTGTGTGTGTGTTGCATGCATGCATATGTGCAGCATTAAGATAAAGTCTGGTCTGCCAACAAAGAAACAAAGAGCAGCAAAGTATGGGAAATAAGTACATGCTATCAAGAAGTTATTGGAGGGTATGTTAGCAACAGGTAGAAAACTGATCAACCTCCATGTGCAATAATAAGGGCTCTAAATCAGGGGTGGGCAAACTACGGCCCGGGGGCCACATGCGGCCCACCAAACGTTTGAATCCGGCCCGCCAGTTGCTTTTAAGTATTTAAACTTTTAACATACCAGCTGGCAACATGACTTTCAAGTCGGATGTCTTATTCAGTAAAAAAAATAAATAAATAAATCGTAGTTTGATGTGGTCTGATGTTAAAAGTGCTCCTGAAAAAAAGGAAACAATAACATATGGCTGATAGTATGACAATTAAAATTAGACAAATAATTCAAGGCGTAAAATTATTAAAATTATTAAAAATTATTACAAAATTATTAAAACTTATTAAAAAATATTAAGACTTATTAAAAATTATTAAAAATTATTTTAAAATATTTAAAAAAATATTAAAAATCATTAAAATTATTAAAATTATAAGCGTAAAATCATGTGTGTTAAATATATGTTCTGGCCCCCCGCACAATTTTGTTAACTCAATGCGGCCCATGAGTCAAAAAGTTTGCCCACCCCTGCTCTAAATGCAATATACTAAGTTCTATGTGAAGTATTTCCATAATGCCTCATATTAACTCTCTAACAAGATCTCAGTGTATAGACTGGTCATATATCTCATCTGGTTTCATATTATCTACATACTGTATTGTATATAACTCTGGGAAAAACTGTTGATTCTTGTTAATACTTGGGTCGTTTATATTGTTTATTTTTCTATATTGTGTATTTTGTACTGCTTAACTGACTCTGTAGTCTTGCTGCTGTGCAATACAAATTTCCCCACTGAGGGACGAATAAAGGCATATCTTAATTCTTAATTCTTAATTCTTAATTCTTAATTCTTAATTCTTAATTCTTAATTCTTAATTCAAAAGGTTGTTTTATTTTAACTTTTTCAATTCATGTGGATGGGTAACAATCAAGGCATCTGTGGCCCTTCTGTATATCCGCCACTCTTTATTATCCACTCTGACGACAGTTATTGATGTGACCTAACGCTGTCTCTTCTCTCTCCTGTCGCTTTCTTCTTTGTCTGTCGTTCCTCCGACCGTATTCTATTGTGTCTTACTAAATTTGCAATGCAATCAAAACAGGAGGAGTATACCAGACTATCATATAGTTCACTCATACTGCATGACTAAGGTTAAAAAAAACAAACATACATATGTCAAAGAGTATTATCTCCAGCAAGGAAGGAGTTAATGAGTAGGATATGTGCAGAATGCTTTGGTGCTTTATAGTGACAGAAGGATTTATTCATGGCCAGCTGCGAGTGAGGACACACGCATGTGTAGATGCATTGGTGTGCTCCATGCATGGCCGTCCGTCTAGAATCCATCGTTTCTGCATCGGGAGGGTCAGTGAAGTCAGACATTCCTCAACAGGCAGGGACATGACACCCGTACGTATACAGAATAAATGTAGCCAATGGGTAAGTATGACAAATGCATACATAAAAATGCATTTCCCGCTCAGCACATCAGCTTACAACAGGGGTCTCAAACATGCGGCCCGCGGGCCAAATGTGGCACGCAGGACACTAGTTTGAGGTCCCCGCCTTGATGTGAAAGTTTAATGTTAGTGCGGCCCGCGCAAGTTTGATATGGATGCTGTATGGTATCATGTACCCAGAAAAAGTTATTACGTTTGATTCATGTTCATGTTAAAGGTTAAATAACTGTTAATAGTTATCCTCCCTATCCATGTGGAAGTGGTAAGTTTTTGCCTATTTAAGTTTAAAGGAAATAACTTGGAGGCTACCGTTTAGGTCGCTAGCTCTCTAGTTTGCGAGTTAGCATGTGTCTCAAGACCCTGCAGTTGCGCAATATGTTGTAAATAAAAAGAGTATAAATGTGACTATAGTCGTGTTTTGTCATGTCTACAGGGCTCTAATAATGCTTTGTTCATTTTAATCTGAAAAAAATAATTTGTCTACCCACCAACTATATGTGGTTTCTTAGGTTTTTATTATTTGCTGTTTTATTATTATTATTATATTTATTTATTACTGATTGATTGATTTTCTTTATTCTTGATTTGTTTATTTTTCATCTTATTTTGTGTAGAAAAATAAAAACTAAGATATTTAATATATAAGATATTTAATATTCATGTATTGTAGAAAATCGGGACCAAAGCACTGAAAAAGTTTGTATATTTTTCTGTTTTTAATAAATACGATTTTTGGGTATTTTTTTTTTTTGGAAAACCTGATGTGGCCCAGTCTCACCCAGACCCTAGCTCCAGTGGCCCTCAAGTAAATTAAGTTTGAGACCCCTGATGTACAGAATGTGGAATGTATGCACCCCAGCTAACGAACCATATACATGTACAAATAAATGTGTGTACTAATTTGGATTAATGGCTAATCAGAGGCTGAGTGTGAAACTAACGTCTTAAACTACACTCCTGCAGCAACAGCACCGGAGATTTATGGGCCAGATGTTTATACCATTTCTTCTCTGATGTGCTATAAAACTGAATTTACAGTCGGAAACGACTGCTTCTCAATGTAGTCTCAGCAACATTTTGTGCGCTTGAACCTGCAATTATAATTTTGACACTGTTCAGTGTCCAGTCTCCAGTTGTTCACATAGCTTTTTTTTTTTTTTTAAATGATAAGCTACGTAACCATTTCACGACTGGTCACCTCTCGTGTTTCTGTTTTCAGTAACAGTTCTGACAGCCATGTAGCGTATGTATTCCTTTCACGGTGAACTCAGGTTCTCCGGATCCACCCTGTCATTTTGAAAGAAGCTGAAAAAACCCTGACTGACGTAAGGGTCATTGGGGCATCCACCCCAGTGGACAGCTTGAGTTGCATTCTGAGAACTGAGCTGCATGGGGCAAGGTCACACTGGGAAGATCCTATATACTCATTCCACAGCTAACACTGTGAAGGCACACAGGAAATGTGGGGAAGTGCCTGGACGCTGGACGTTATCTTGTGTACTTTGACATTACTGGAGAGATACAGCGGATCCTTGCACATTGGAATAATGTATAAATATGTGATAATAGACAGAAAGCTTATCATTTTACATCTTTGTCTTCATGCTTGACGTTTCGTGTTTATGAACGTTATTTCGTTCGGTCCATAAACACACCATAGTCGTGTGTTTAGGCTACGGAAGTACTCGCTTCAACAGTCAATCTGGCCTCAAAACTTGCAGCAAGTGGTGAAAATGCCGTCTTTAGCCTGTTAGCTTCGAGTGTTAGCCTGACGACCATGCTAAAGGCTATACCGTGAATCCGATTCCAAGTCTTCGGCAATCGTCTTACCAGTCTTGAACCAGTCATGATGTGCTATAAATATCCCTATATTGACCGTTACTATGGTACCCTTTATGGCATTGGATGCTCATATCACCTCGTGACAAAAATAAAATAAAATAAAACTTAAACTATATTAGGAAAGCAGGAAGTGAACAAATGTAACAGTGACTGATTGTAAAAGTACCAGATGGAGGGGTAGGATTTAATAAGCTTTGCTTCTTCCTACTCCTTTTGGACATGTGGAACTGTATGGTCATATCACCTTGTACTTCGGTACGTGACAAACATAAAATAAAATAAAACTTAAACTATATTATAGAAAGCAGGAAGTGAACAAATGTAACAGTTACTGATTGTAAAAGTACCAGATGGAGGGGTAGGATTTAATAAGCTTTGCTTCTTCCTACTCCTTTTGGACATGTGGAACTGTATGGTCATATCACCTTGTACTTCGGTACGTGATAAAAATAAAATAAAATAAAACTTAAACTATATTATAGAAAGCAGGAAGTGAACAAATGTAACAGTTACTGATTGTAAAAATACCAGATGGAGGGGTCGGATTTAAAAAGCTTTGCTTCTTCCTACTCCTTTTGGACATGTGGAACTGTATGGTCATATCACCTTGTACTTCGGTACGTGACAAAAATAAAATAAAATAAAACTTAAACTATATTAGGAAAGCAGGAAGTGAACAAATGTAACAGTTACTGATTGTAAAAGTACCAGATGGAGGGGTAGGATTTAATAAGCTTTGCTTCTTCCTACTCCTTTTGGACATGTGGAACTGTATGGTCATATCACCTTGTACTTCGGTACGTGATAAAAATAAAATAAAATAAAACTTAAACTATATTATAGAAAGCAGGAAGTGAACAAATGTAACAGTGACTGATTGTAAAAGTACCAGATGGAGGGGTAGGATTTAATAAGCTTTGCTTCTTCCTACTCATTTTGGACATGTGGAACTGGGAACTGACTACGGGATGCATTCAATTGTAATCTGATGCATGTTCAAATGAAATTAAACCATTACCATTACCATTACATTATCATTTATTAGTGGTAACACGATTTTCAATCCGAATTCAAAACTTGCACAGAAGTGAACACAAGTTAATTGATTAATGTAAGTCATTACTAAAATTACAATTACTCGAATTAGTGGCTCATCAATCATTCATTAGTGGTGAGTACTGCTTATTAAAACCTGACGAGAAAATCTGTATGTCAAGAACAGGGTAGCCAGAAGCCAATCAGGCTTTGGCATGAACTATGACATCACTACTAGCGATACAACGATTATAAGTGTATGAAGCATGCACTTATAATCCAGCCAATTTCAGTGTTTACAGCGTCAGCGAGTGACGGGAGGCAGTTTTTCCCAACGGAGTTGAACAGCTGCTTGCTACTTGTTGATGTCCAAGCAGAAGCTGTAGTAATTCTACATTTGATCAACTTTATTTAAAGATTAGTCAGATCGACCCACGTAAATCACAGAGCCATTCCATTGACGCTGGTAGCATTTGTGCGCTGACGTTCAAGCACCTCAAACATAGAAGAGATCTATGTTGACATTGTTGATATATTTAGCGACTAAGGGTGCGCCTATAGAGTTTCTTTCAACAAAGGTGGAGAATCAGCTGAGCGGGCGAGCAGGAGTGAGTGCCATATTTGTAACGCCGTACAATGCAGGTCTGAATGCTGTAAAAAAAAATATATAATAATAATAATAATAATAATAAACACCTCCTCACAATGTAACTCCTGACCAACAGAACCAAGAAGGAAGACCTTGGATACAATCCTCCATGGCCTTGCTGCAGTAATAACGTGCAAAAAAAACTAACAAAAGCCCATCAGAAGTGGAAAATAGAGGAAAAAATGAATAATATAACTAGAAAAGGCAAAAATGTTGCTACTAATAACTAATAAAAATACAAAGTTTTGACATTTAATATATGTGTAATGCATGTTTATGTTGTTTTTTTTATGCTAAATATCAGCTGGTGTCGCAAGTGAACAATGGCAATTGAAGAGAGAATGAGAAACTAAATCTGAATATAATAATTTTTATTGCAAATGTTGATCCAAAAATGTCTACGTCAAGGGTTAGGAGTCGGGAAGCCATGTGTCAAAAATAGCCATCATAAATTACTCCCGTTTTTTATGCCATTCACTGGTGGTCCTGGAATGTAACACCGTCGGAAAGCGGGAATCTACTACACGTAGAAAAGTCTTAAGAACATATGGCCTTGCTGTTGTTCGTTTTCAGCACCTTTTCAGTCGACAGCATTAGCGCCGAGCAAGGAATTCAAATATAAAGAGGAATGGGTGTTGGAGGGTGTCAAGAATGGCATAAAAATTCAAAACAAAGGCGTACTGGACAGCTTTACATTGCAGTGGCCTATTGTAGATTACATTAGTGGCAGCTGCTCCCTTTGTGTGCTTTTATGGCCTGGCCCCAAGAAAAAGCTGCTAAAATGTCCTTTAATCTGCTGCAGAAACTCAAGTGTCTGCCAGGCACTCAAACACGGTGTCTAAAAGTACAATGCTCTCAGATAACTAAGGCAAAAAATAATGCTAATATCTCTCTCTCTCTCCGTGGCTGGACAGGCAGACATTTTGTGTAACCAGAGAGTCCTCGTCTGAGCCGCCAGTGCATGGGAAACTGGCCTGTTCACGCTGTCCACAGGCAGAGTCTTAATAGACAACCCCCCCCCCCTTTATTTCCACCTCCTGTTCATTTTTCCAAGTCATTAGATTATGTTAATCACCAAAACAACCAAGAGTGACCCCCAATTTCATTTAGTATGCCGTTCTACTTAACAGCAGATGATGACACATCTGCTACGGTTGCTTTATTTACGTCAAGTCATTTCAACTTTCAGGAGTCTACCATCATTTCGTTTCACTTTTACATGTAATGTAGAAACGCTGCGTCAGGATCAATGTAGCATGTAGCGGAAACCCTGAACATTTTTTTTAATTTAAACATTTATACAGATCCACTGCTAATTGAAAATAATTGTATCGGTGGTAATTAAACAAGCAATGAATAAGATGAGTCAAAAAGCCAACAAAGATTGAGTGCATTATCCTTCAAAAACAATTGCACTCTCAATATCCGGCTCGTAAAAAGTCGGGATGCTCTCAAGTAAATACGAATAAAGTTTCAACACTTTGCTGGCTGTGCTGGCGTCATAACAGAAGTTATGTCAGCAGTGGAAACGATGCAATGGCAGGCAAGTTATTAGGAGACGCTTCCTTGCTGGGCTTTAGGTGCACAAAGAAACCACACACGGTACATTTTATTCAGATAATGTGGGAGAAAGACGCTGCAGCGAAGCGGAGATGAGGGGCTATTTGGGCCTGGTGATGCCACCACCGCAGCTCAGTGAAAGAGGAAGAGGAGCAGGAAATGCACCGGGCCCTTTTTCCATTGAGCTCTCAGATACTGTAAAAGGACGGTACGAGTGGGGAGCGCATGTACTGAAATGAGCAGAGTGCACGGAAGCTTGCAGAGATAGAGACAGAGGATGCTCTTACACGTCATTCAGCTTGGGGTCCTTTGCATGAAAGTAGGATTCAGACGTCCAGGATGAATGAACCCAAAATAAGAGCGTCTAGGCTTGAAAAAAAAAACCCAAGCTAGAATGAGTGGACATGGATTAATCAAGCCAGGTGAAACTGATCCTGGATCAGTGCATATATATACATATATATATCAGTGGTCTCAAACACGCGGCCCGCGGGCCACATGTGGCACGCAGGACACTAGTTTGAGGCCCCCGCCTTGATATGAAAGTTTAATGTTAGCGCGGCCCGCGCAAGTTTGATATGGATGCTGTATGGTATCATGTACCCAGAAAAAAATATTACGTTTGATTCATGTTCATGTTAAAGGTTAAATAACTGTTAATAGTTATCCTCCCTATCCATGTGGAAGTGGTAAGTTTTTGGCTTTTTTAAGTTTAAAGGAAATGACTTGAAGGCTACCGTTTAGGTCGCTAGCTCTCTAGTTTGCGAGTTAGCATGTGTCTCAAGACCCTGCAATTGCGCAATATGTTGTAAATAAAAAGAGTATAAATGTGACTATAGTCGTGTTTTGTCATGTCTACAGGGCTCTAATAATGCTTTGTTCATTTTAATCAGGAAAAAAAATAATTTGTCTACCCACCAACTATATGTGGTTTTAAGTTTTAAGTTTTTATTATTTGCCGTTTTATTGTTATTATTATTATATTTATTGATTGATTTTCTTTATTCTTGATTTGTTTATTTATTTTTCATCTTATTTTGTGTAGAAAAATAAAAATGTTGATATTTGAGAACAGTGGAATGTTTTATCAGAGCTTTTCTTGTAGAAAATCGGAACCAAAGCAAAGTTTATTCATTTTTCTGTTTTTAATAAATGCATTTTTTTTGGGGGGGGGGGGGGGTTTGGAAAACCTGATGCGGCCCAGTCTAACCCAGACCCATCCATCAGTAGTGAGAAGTAGCTACTGTATACTCGTTATAATAAATGTGCTTAATAAGTGTGTGAGTCAGGTTTAGAACTTAAAACTGTCACTAGTGGAACAATGGCAACTAAAGAGAGAAGTGGATGGCTCTGGAACTGAATGTAATCTAATAATTACAACTGCCACTTTGGCTGCAAATGAGCCAAGCTCGCGGGGGGGGGGGGGGGGGGGGGGTTGGAGGGGTAATAGCAAGGCATGTGTTAAAAATAGACATTTTTATGTGCATATCAGTTTGCTGCTGGGGTGGAGTGTTGATCTTCTGTACAGGCTTTCGGAGGCGCTGCTCTTTTGCTTAGCAAGTCGGTAACGTAATTCAAATATGAACACTTTACTCTTTGTCACTCTTTTGTCTCCGCATAAGAGAAATGATGTCATTTACACATTAACACTGCATCTTGAAACGGGCCCTCAACCTGAGAAAAACTGGTAAACATAATAAAAACAGCACTTGTCTGCTTAGAATGACATACTAATGGACATATAACCTACCTTTCCATGTAATGGAAAAATACACAATAAAAGGAAGGACCATACGGGGATTCAAATGAGCGCTAATGAAGACATTGCAAACTGCCGGTGGGGGGGATAGGCAAGGACAAATTAACCTTTTTAATTGGAAAGTGGTCGCCTTCTTTGGACCATGCAGTTGAATCCAAAGTGCTGACAGATGATGAGAAGGAAATGGCAGGCCTATTACAGGCAATCTGGCCCCGCAACTTGGCAGACCAGAGCAGTACCAGAGCCTGGGGAGAAGAGGGCATGTCCAGCATGGAGAAAACTCTGTGCCAGACTGCTTATTGGCAGAGAAGGGCTTGCCTCAATAAAGGTATAACTAGAGGATTGTTATCTTGGCACTTTGAACTATGGGCTAAAGTGTTGTCATAAGGGAGTCTGGTTTCCTGCCCGATTAAAAAAAATAGGTGAAGAAAAGGGAGGCTGGCTTTGGTTCTATGAAAGACAGAGAGAACCAGTCTAACAGGTATAGGAGAAGCGAAGGATAGGGGGGATGGGGGCATTCAAATATCTATCACACAGTACATGTCAAAATCCCGTATATCTATGCAGTATTTACCAAGAAGCGAGAACTAAGTACGACATGAGAAAGGATAACTTTCTTCCTTGCTGTGTCTGAATGTGTGAGCCGTGTTTATGTCTGAGGATACAAGGAAAACAAACATCAAGGTCAGAGAAGCTGGAGTCATTCCAGGCGATAGATAGCTCCTTCTTAACAGAGCTGCAGGCCTGTTTCAACATACAGCCCCGGGGGAACAACAGGATTTAGACAGCACTCCAGGCATGGTTTTTATCGGATCCTTATTAGAGCCTTAGCAGCCAGGATGGAGATGTTTGAACGTACGTCTAAAGACACAGTTGAACCTTGGTTTTCGTCATTAATCCGGTCCAAAAGATCAAGTGAAAACCGAAACACATTTTATAGAGAATGCAGTGCTCATATTAGAAATAGTGAAATCTGCAAAGTTGCCAACTTCATTTGTTTAGAATAATTATCAGCATTCATATGTGATGATATTTCTCTCTTGTTTAAGTTCAAATTTCATTAGAATTTTAATGATCGATCGACTAGTGCGCCCACAAGAAACTATCAAGTGACTCCTATTTGTGCTTCATCCTGGCGCCATTCAGCTGTAGAGTTTTTGCATCGTTGTTAACTTAGCTGTTACTCCTACTAATTATTGGCAGTTAGCAAGCAGCTCACAGTTAGTTTGCAAGTGGCACAAAGGAGATTGATTGACAATTGCCTGCAGCCAATAAGGACGCAGAACACAGAATGAGCGAGTAAACACAATAACAGATCCGCACAACAAAGTGCTGATAGATCGCTGTGATACACCACAAGGACGTAGAGCAACATTTTTAAAATGTGCAAAATTGTGAGGGAACAGTAAGGGAACACTGCTATTAATTGTTATTGTTATATTGTTATAACACTGTTATTATACAGTTATTAAAAATTTACATGCAGAAAATAATGCGACATACATATACAAACGTAACTTTAAAGAATGGATGGTTAGAGCTGCATACTTGCTCACTTTCTTGCAAAGTTCAACAGCAGGTAAAATCATTACACATATTTTTAATTGCAGTACAAACGGGTAAAAATCCATTGCCTAAAAGATGGGCATCTTTGCCTTTTAAGCCTCTTTTTCATTCACATGTTCGCTACAATTTAACCCCATTTTTCGTCCCAGTGTCCAGCAGGCAGTTGGCAAAGACATAATCCCAATGCGTACTCTTTAACGCTGACTGACCCCATTAGCCAGACATCCATGGCCATCTTTAGGTCATCAGCACAAAGAGAAATAATCGCCAGTGCCCAATATCAAACTAAAAAAAAAACTGCCACCCCTGCCATGCCATGCCAGTGCAGCTCTCTATTTGCACCCTACGACGATTTTCCTTTTCTTTGTCCCCGTGTCTTGCATTATGTATTATAATGCATCTGGAACATGGCGCAGACAAACTAGCAAAGCACACAGGCTCCCTCTTACTCACGATATGGAAACCAATCTGTAAGTACACATACGTTTTAAACTCCCCACATGCATGCATGCACACTCGCACACAAACCCACACTTTCTCTCTCCGCATCAGTCTTGCACTTTTCTGCACAAACTCTCACTTGCAAATTTCTCCTTTACTCTTTCTGTCTTTGTAGCTCTCCCTGTCCGAAAACACGCCCACACATCTACACTAGACACATGGCCGAAGAGAGCAGACTACCATCTGGGAGTGGTGGATGGCTTTGTCTGGGGGGGGGGGGGGTTTAGGGAGGTCTCAAAGTGCCAACACGACCCCCTTCAACACACACACACACATAAACTATACACACTGGTTTGGCCTTGCGACATCCCCCATCACCCCCCCAACTCCAACTGCTTTAAGTGTGAGAGCCCTTCTCATACAATCTGCACATATACATATGCAAATTTACAGGGGGGCATTAAAAAAAACCAGCCTTGCACACACAACAGCGAGAAATTTAGTCGGCTTCATGACCAGGAGTTTAGCACAAGTGAGCATGTTTCCGACAAATAGAGCAAAAGCTGGAAGGCCGCAAGAAAAATAGCAAAGGAGAAGGCACATGAAAGGGAAAAGCGTCTTTTTTAAAGAACAAATTAACTGTGAGCACGTGTGTGAAATACATGCAAATGAGATTGCATGCATTTACACGGCAACGCATAAACACATGCACACGCGGACACGCAAACATACATTATCGATGTTAGCCCTACAGCATGCATGTGATGAATTCATAAGCAACTCACTCCATCAGTCAGCGGCGGCTTTTGACACAACTAAACAGCCTTTGGATCCTCCGTGGCGTGGAAAAACAGGAGGCGCTCTCGGACAATGAGCGCCATAACGCACATGTGAGCGGCTGATTCAATGCAGACTGACATGGCAGGTAAACATCTTGGTACACAATGAATTGTTGTGAGAAAAAAAGTGTTAACAATGCCTGACTAAGCATTTTAATGGAAAATTGACGACAATCTTTGGGTTAATACTTGCTAGTACATTCCAGCCAATGATGCAACATTTTTTTTAAAAAGCACTTCCATCTGGAAAATGCATGTCAAAGATGCTGTCAGGAAGCTAAGAAGCCCATTAAATAATAGCCGCATGAATTGCAAAGTATATATGGATGCTTAATACTGTCCATCAAGTCCTCACATACTATGCAACTACACACCGAGAAGCAGGGATGACATCGCAGCAATCTGATTGGATGAAGTGAGTTTGTGGCGTTGCCAAGACGTAATTATAGCATGATTGCCATCATTGCTTAATTGCGTGATTGAATCATGCCGCAGTAGAATATTCTGAATTGATGCTCTTTGTTATTGTTTGTAAAAGTCATAATGACAAAAATATTCACAACATTTACACAAACACTGAAATCATTCATTCATTCATTCATTCATTCATTTTCTACCGCTTTCCTCACAAGTGTTGCTGGGGGTGCTGGAGCCTATCCCAGCTGTCTTCGGGCGAGAGGCGGGGTACACCCTGGACTGGTCGCCAGTCAATCACAGGGCACATATACTAGACAAACAACCATTCACACTCACATTCATACCTATGGACAATTTGGAGTGGCTAATTAACCTAGCATGTTTTTGGAATGTGGGACCACGCATGCATGCACGGGGAGAACATGCAAACTCCACACACTCATTAAATCAGGCCACATAGCTAGGAGACACGGGTTCAATTCCCGGCTTGGGCATGCATGTCTGTGCAGAGTTTGCATGTTCTCCCTGTGTGATTTTTCTCCGGGTACTCCGGTTTCCTCCCACATTCCAAAATCATGCAAGGTTAATTGGCGACTCCAAGGAATGAGCAACATGACTGATATGTTTCACTGTACACTATACAATAAAAATTATATTTTTATGGTTTAATTTATAAACATGGTTCAAATCCACTAGTTCCATCAAGACTAAGTGACTATCCACACAGAGACATTCATTCATCTACTGCTTATCCTAACGAGGGTCAGTGCTGGAACCTATCCCAGCTGTCTTCAGGCGAGAGGCGGGGTACAACCCAGCCAATCACAGGGCACATATAGACAAACATATGGACAATTTGGAGTCGCCAATTATCCAATGCTGGCGGCACGGCGGTCGAGTGGTTAGCGCACAGACCTCACGGCTAGGAAACCAGGGTTCAATTCCACCCTCGGCCATCTCTGTGTGGGTTTTCTCCGGGTACTACGGTTTCCTCCGACATTCCAAAAACATGCTAGGTTAATTGGTGACTCCAAATTGTCCATAGGTATGAATGTGAGTGTGAATGGTTGTTTGTCTATATGTGCCCTGTGATTGGCTGGCGACCAGTGTAATCCATTGCTACAAAATCTCTATTTTTTCTCTTTAATTAGAAAATAACGACATAAACACAGGGAGTAAACAAACATTCAATGACAAAACATAAGAAATGTATATGTGCCAACATGTAAAAAAAAATCAAGGGTAAGGATTAAATAAATTCTGCATCTCCCTACTGCTTTTGCGGACATGTTGAATTGTGCAAATGTACAAAAGTGCTTGAATATCGGCGTCACGAGCTGACATCTTCAGGTCGCATTTGTGTTGTGTGTGAGCTGAAAGCATTTGAAGTGGAATGCACTCAAAACTCACGGGAGCCATCCGAGTCGTAATTAGGAGCAGAGCTCCATCTATATTGTATGACGAGCACAAACACAGACATGAATAAGGAAAAGAGAAAGATGCTGTAAATAAAACATCAACGCTACGATAATTCCTCCCCCCAATAAGAATTCTTAATCACGACCCCCCAACATGACGTTTGAACTCCCTTCGTGTTTTTAGCACACAACAGCAGAGGTGGTGTTGTTGCCCCGTCGAGGGGGAGCACAACCAACACAACTAAACCCTTTTCTTCGTCTTCCTGATTACAACTGGGTCCGTTCGTCTCTGACTTTCTTCCCACGCTCCCTCGTGTCTTTTTGTCTCCCCTCAACATTGTCCTGTGCCCTCAGGTTAGAGGTTCTCTCAGTTTACTCCTCTAAGTCTAAAAAATAAAGGACAAGAAAAGACGGGATATTGAGACAGAATGAGAGAAGGGCAGGGCAACCAGGCCCGTCCGACCTCCTTCTTTTGGACTGACTGGCTGGATAACCGGCCTGAACTGGTTCTCACATAGGTGAACCAGAGACGTGTTCTTTTCTGCCTGTGGACAAAAAGAACTCTGGTGGCATTCCAGAAACAGTCAGCAGGTACCGGGGAAGTGGGCGTCCATGTCTGCGTGAGCAAGTCAATGTGCGTATGCCTGTCTCTCAAGACCTTTGAGGCCTGGACCATTGCCAAGTTCATCTGTTAATGGACAGCTACAGGAGAGGTGCCCTACCCCGCCGCCCCCCCCCACCCCCTCGCCCCCCTTTCTTCCTGTGCTACCCTCCAACAGCCGTGCCTGCTCACGACGACCCCCCCCCCTTAACCCCGTAACCCCCAGCTAGGGCTGCCCAGATACAGACCTTTACTCGCCCTCCTCCTCTCTGAAAGCTATATCATTCCCTTTCTCCTCCTGCACACTGCCCCCCCAACCCCCCCACCTCCCGAACTCTCTGCGCGTCTCCCATTCAAGATAAACACAGTGCTTCAAGTTCAGAGGACACCCTGGGACCCTTTAACAAAGCCATCTATCATGCTGTCTCCATGAGACGCCTTAAAGCAGACTCTGCTACCTTCCTATCCGAGCGCGTGCAGGAGCAAGGGGCACATGCCGGCTGGACATGGACAGACGAAGACCAGCCGCCCCGGCTTGCTCACCCTTACTCTCCGTACTATCCTTTTTTTCACCCCCCCATAACGGAAGAGAAGACAGGCAGCATCTACCTCCTCTGCATCATCGGAGATTTTAAACCGAGACTGAAGTACACCATTGAGCAAAAGAACAGCGCGTACACCTGGTTTTGGTGTAGCCATTTTCTCTCCACACCTCTGGAAAAGAACTCGGCTGACCCCTTTTCTGTCCCCCCTGAAGTCCAACTGCGAGCCGATTAACCAAACTGTCAACGGTTTAATAGTCTGGGAATAAGAGACAAACTGAAGACCTCTGAGCTGCGTGTACACGCAGCAGAGATTACGAATCCTCCATGAGAGAGGACTGAACACACCCTAATAACACTTGCATCATACGTATAGAACAGGGGTGGGCAAACTACGGCCCGGGGGCCACATCCGGCCCGCCAAGTGTTTGAATACGGCCCGCCCAATCTTTCCAAAGTATTTCATTTAAACTCAACATACAACCTGGCATCATGGCCTGAGCCAACCTTTTCATGGTTGTATCGATTTCGTTTTTTGACATGGTCTGTTGTTTACAAAGTGCTCCTGAAAAAAGGGACACAAGCACATAATAATAATAATTATTATTATAATAATAATAATGATAATAATAATAATAATTATTATTATTATTAGATTATTAGATTATTATAATTATTATAATTATTATAATTATTATAATTATTATAATTATTATAATTATTATAATTATTATAATTATTATAATTATTATAATTATTATTAGAACTATTATGATGATAATTATTATATTAATGCTAATTATTATATTAATTATATATAATATTATTTTTATATTTGCATATTTTACATAATAATAATATAATAATTATATTTTAATTTTATTGTAATTATTATAATATTTTATTATATTTTAATTTTATTGTAATTATTATAATATTTTATTATTTTTAAAATATTTAAATATAAATATAAAATAATAAATAATAATAGCAGATTGCATGACAATTTTACAGATACAATAATACCAGGTGGACTGTTACGTGTAAAATATATAGTCTGCCCCCCCCCCCCCCCGTAAATTTTGTCATATCAATGCGGCCCGCGAGTCAAAAAGTTTGCCCACCCCTGGTATAGAATATGGGTCAATTTATCGAGATAACTTGTTACCACCAAAAATGAGAGTAATAACTTCAACCATCATTGATAGAAATACACCTGCTAGATTAGAGCTTTGTCATAATAGAATGGATCAATGCGCAGCACACACTGACGATGGGAGTACCAAAATAGACGCTTACACACTGATGTTTGTAAACAACAGCTTGCTGGAGCCTATTCGGGGGAGAGGCGGGGTACACCCTGGACTGCTCACCAGCCAATCGGGCAAATATAAACAAACAACCATTCACACTCACGTTCATAGGTTAATTCATTCATTCATTTTCTACCGCTTTCCCTCACAAGGGTCACGGGGGTGCTGGAGCCTATCCCAGCTGTCTTTGGGCGAGAGGCGGGGTACACTCTGGACTGGTGGCCAGCCAATCACAGGGCACATATCAGCTCATGGGCACAATTCAACATGTCTGCAAAAGCAGTAGGGAGATGCAGAACTTATTTAATCCTTCCTGTTGATGATTTGCTCATATCATATTTTTTGTACATGTTGGCACATATATATATTTATATATCATATTTCAATTTCTTATGTTTTGTCATTGAATGTTTGTTTACTCTCTGTGTTCATGTCGTTATTTTATAATTAAAGAGAAAAAATAGAGATTGTGTAGCAATGGATTATTATTATTATGCTTTACCATGGAAAAAAAAACTAAGACCCTGCATTGGTCGCTAGCCAATCACAGGGCACATATAGGCAAACAACCATTCACACTCACATTCATACCTATGGACAATTTGGAGTCGCTAATTAACCTAGCATGTTTTTGGAATGTGGGAAGAAACCGAAGTAAACGGAGAAAACCCACACAGAGATGGCCGAGGGTGGAATTGAACCCTGGTTTCCTAGCTGTGAGGTCTGCGCGCTAACCACTCGACCACCGTGCCGCCACCATTGGATAATTGGCGACTCCAAATTGTCCATATGTTTGTCTATATGTGCCCTGTGATTGGCTGGGTGTACCCCGCCTCTCGCCTGAAGACAGCTGGGATAGGTTCCAGCACTTAGCACCGACCCTCGTTAGGATAAGCGGTAGATGAATGAATGTCTCTGTGTGGATAGTCACTTAGTCTTGATGGAACTAGTGGATGGGAACCATGTTTATAAATTAAACCATAAAAATATAATTTTTATTGTATAGTGTACGGTGAAACATATCAGTCATGTTGCTCGTTCCTACGCCTGTTTTCACGTAGAAAAAAAGGATTGCACAAAATGGTAAATTGGAGTGCATTTAAGTTGAAGAGCAAACTTTTTTTTTTTTACAGCTTAACAACTGTGACAAGAGCTGCCTAATCAACTCTTGACACTATGAAGTTCACTCTGGGCACTAGAGTGGGGTTTCCAGTCACGCCATGGACACACATTTCCTTTGCTCCCTGTCTTTCTCCCCCCCTTTCCTGCTTGTCCTCAAGTCTCCCTCTGACACACAGTCAAAGCAGCATCTCCCCCCAAAAGCCCAGCAGCTGCTGTCCGCTCCATCCCGCTGGAGAGGGGGACCAGCCTGCCCGGTTTTAGAGCGTTAAATTATCCATTAGATGTTATCAAGTTGTAGCAGGGCCGTGCCATTCTGCTAGGAAGCATCAATCTTTCATGAGTCCCAGGCACGCCGAGCATGGGGATATACCACCAGAACTTCCCAACCACTCCCAGCACACCAGCGGCCCCGCTCAACTCGCTCGCTTGCACGCAAACTCAAGACATGTACACACAGTCGGACGGGCATCCATGCACACAATCAACAAATGCACATGCTGACATGAATGCAGTCGGGTACACGTTCTTCCACTCAAGCGCTGCAGAAAAAAAATCTTATTTACGGAACATCAAGGCCAACAATTCTTGTCTTGTGTCTATCATAAGTCACCACTGTTCACCCGCAAAACAAAACTTACATTCTGCAAAGCTTCTAAAAATGTTAATGCCCTAACTATGCTTCACAAGCACTCCCACATCTGCACCCGCCGGTCCCCGTGCACTTTTCTTTTCAACTCATCTCCGCCTCTAGTCTTGGCCTGACAGCCTGGCAGGGCAGACATGTTCAGAATGCGCTCCAGTAATGGGCTAATCAAAAATGCAAAACAATTGGCAATTACCGTGCAGGGCCCTAATGGTCATTAGAATTTACAACAAGGTAATGAACTGAGAGTCAGCGCAGTCTATGCATATTCATAAAGCAATCAGGCCTTTGAAGATTAAAGAAGCGCTTCAAATTTAAATGAGGGCACCAGCATGTTATCAGTGAGATTCAGCCTGCAAAAGTAAAGGGTGCCCGGGACAGGAGTGTGCATTTATGAGCGTTTGCACATGTGTGTTTGGGTCGGGGCTCGTTGTGCACGAGGTAATGCGGCGGATGTTTAAGTACGAGTGTATTTATGTGTGTTTTCCGACAAACATCTTTGCACGTTTGAAACTCCATAAATGCCTTATAACGCATTCGACTCCTAAAATCAAAGCGGGCGCAGTCTTGTGATCATCATTAAAAAGATTCAGGCGTTTAAGTTAAGATGTGTTGCTAACTTAAGCTATTACAAGGCACTGCACTTTTGAACGCAACCTTCCCAGAGGAAAAGAGCGCCTATTAGTATACGTGCAGCACACACCCTTTGTGTGTGCGAATGAATGCTTAGACCAGGGGTGGGCAAACCTTTTGACTCATGGGCTGCATTGAGTTAACAAAATTGTGCGGTGGGCCAGAACATATATTTAACACACATGATTTTACGCTTATAATTTTAATAATTTTAATAATTTTAATAATTTTAATGTTTTTTTATATTTTTTTAAATATTTTTAATAAGTTTTAATATTTTTAAATAATTTTAATAATTTTTTAATATTTTTAAATAGTTTTTAATATTTTTTTTTATAATTGTTAATAATTTTAATAATTTTTAAATATTTTTTAAATAATTTTTAATAATTTTAATAATTTTACGCCTTGAATTATTTGTCTAATTTTAATTGCACTTTTGACCACAACCTTCCCAGAGGAAAAGAGCGCCTATTAGTATATGTGCAGCACACACGCTTTGTGTGTGCGAATGAATGCTTAGACCAGGGGTGGGCAAACTTTTTGACTCATGGGCCGCATTGAGTTAACAAAATTGTGCGGGGGGCCAGAACATATATTTAACACACATGATTTTACGCTTATAATTTTAATCATTTTAATGATTTTTAATATTTTTTAAATATTTTTTAAATAATTTTTAATAAGTTTTAATAAGTCTTAATATTTTTTTAATAAGTTTTAATAATTTTGTAATAATTTTTAATAATTTTAATAATTTTACGCCTTGAATTATTTGTCTAATTTTAATTGTCATACTATCAGCTATATGTTCTTGTTTCCTTTTTTTCAGGAGCACTTTAAACATCAGACCACATCAAACTACGATTTATTTTTTATTTTTTTTTACTGAATAAGACATCCGACTTGAAAGTCATGTTGCCAGCTGGTATGTTAAAAGTTGAAATACTTAAAAGCAACCGGCGGGCCGGATTCAAACGTTTGGTGGGCCGCATGTGGCCCCTGGGCCGTAGTTTGCCCACCCCTGGCTTAGACGCTCCCTAACACACATTCAGAGAGAGGTGAGTTTTCGCAAGTGTAAAGTCAGACACAGGCTGGGGCCCTCCATGGCTCATATCTATGTGCGATAAGGGTGGCAAGACACAGCTGTATAGACCACCACCCATTCAAATACAGTCACGGAGTCATACATTACCACATACACACACACACACACACACACGCATTCGGACAGGCCAAAGCCAGCACTGGGACTTGCAGTGAAGAAGATAGTGGTTCAAGAAAGACTAAAGACAGATAGTGACCGGGATCAACGGGTTCACATTATCACAACGCCCTTGTATATGTGACTCTCTGAAGGCTTCGGTATTATCATCATGGCGGTGAAGAAGACAAAGCAAAAGGTACCTTAGTCCCACAGCCTTAAATACAAGTCACAATAGCGACACAGGAGGATGACCTGACACACCGAATGGTGAAACACGGTATGATAATGGTGCAGGAACACGGAGAAACTACATTCAAAGTCATCCTGTTCAATCTTTAGCCTGAATGATCATGACATTCGGGGATGAAAATGACCTTGTCAGGGTCTGTTTCTGTCCTAAACCAGGGATGGATACCGAAAACTGTACTTTTATAGACAATTTCATCGATACCACAGAGGAAATCAGGAAATCAAAAGGTACAGATGATTCGGTACCTAAATGTCAGTAATGAAGTGTCATGGCAACGCTCCGAACAGAAGACGATGAGGCGGCAACAAACTCAAGCTACAGAAAGTAAAATAAGTCATTAACTACTCAATATGGATACAATAACATTTACGTGACATGATGCCTAATAATAACCAAAAGGACCAAAGAGCTATATCTTAACCAAACCACCAAAACATCACTTTTGTGCAGGGGTGGGCAAACTACGGCCCGGGGGCCACATGCGGCCCACCAAACGTTTGAATCCGGCCCGCCAGTTGCTTTTAAGTATTTCAACTTTTAACATACCAGCTGGCAACATGACTTTCAAGTCGGATGTCTTATTCAGTAAAAAAAAATAATAAAATAAATCGTAGTTTGATGTGGTCTGATGTTTAAAGTGCTCCTGAAAAAAAGGAAACAAGAACATATAGCTGATAGTATGACAAGTAAATTTAGACAAATAATTCAAGGCGTAAAATTATTAAAAATTATTAAAAAATATTTTTAAAATATTTTTAAAATATTTTAAAAATATTTAAAAAAATATTTAAAAAATATTTTAAAAATATTTTAAAAATATTAAAAATTATTAAAAATTATTAGAAATTATTAAACAATTATTAAAAATTATTTAAAAAACATGAAATGCTTTTTTGATATATGCGAGGGAAATTTCATGGAAATGCATTGGAACGGGACTGGAGATTTTGTCCGAAATAGGTGAAATCCGTTATAAAAAATCCGATATATGAAATGAATTTTTATTGGAAATGCATTACAGAAAAATCGGTTCTTTTTTTATCTGTCCGTTGTAAGCGAATTTCCGATATATCCGAGTCCGATATATGCGAGGTTTACTGTAGTACCTTATTTAGTAAGTAACTTATATATCATTGACGTATTATTACAAATAATTCACTACAAAGTAGACAGTTTGTATTTCAGACACAATATGTCATACGGGTTCATGTGGCTGTTCTAGAAACGGTTCTTTGTCATGTCAAACATCATCCAAGGGTGATTACGTGTTTTTTCAGGTTGCAAGTACTTTGTACGTGTTTGTGTGTCATCTGTATGGCTAACGTGTTTCTTTTTTTTTTTTTTTACGTTTTGCTGGTGTCAATTTTGGGCAAAATGGGCAACTCCTATTGTGGTGTTGTAATTGGTGCACCCAATACACATTCAGATTTCATACATCCTCCATACGTCAAAAAATTGTACATCCGGTTGTCATCTAGGCTATAATGAAGGGGTCTCAAACTCGCGGCCCGCGGGCCAAATGTGGCCCGCAGGATGCTAGTTTGAGGCCCCCGCCTAGTTTGATATGGATGCCATATGGTTTCATGAACCCAGAAATGACAGCTTAAAAATGTGTGCACACCGCACACAATTGACGCGATTTTGCCCTGCCCATACGCAAGCGAACGAGCCCGCCTGTTTTGCTTTTTCTCTCATCAGCCATGACTGAGATCAAAACACTGAAAATTTGTTGTTTTTTTTTTTAAAACCTGATACGGCCCAGCCTCACCCAGACCCTAGCTCCAGTGACCGCCAAGTAAATTGACTTTGAGATCCCTGATCTACCTCATTGGCAATTTCCTGTCAGGACCACACGAACCAAAGATGCCACCAATCAGTATCGGATGATTTCTGCGAAAAATCAAGTGATCGACAAATACCGATTTTTAACACAGATCCCAAAAGTCAATGATCTGTGGTTAGTACTATTACTGCCCTCAGTGATCCCTGCAGTGTAGTGTCTTGCCCTCAGTAACGTCTTGGGCGGCGTCCTGCTCCCACTTTCCCACCGTATTAACACGTAGCTACATCTTCTTGTGGAGCACACAAAAAAAAGTACAGAAAATCGTGTACCGGATATTGGTACTATAGAGAAAAGTACACATCAATACTTCTACCATCACCACTTCCGTCTTCGCTGCTGCCTGCCACTTCCGCAGGTACAGCTGCATCAAAGTCATTTTTTTGTGTGTGTTCTGCTTCTGTTATGTCTAAAAATAAAGTCATTAACCTGCAGGTGGTGAAGTTGGCGGCTGGCGTGACAGGCCTTGACGCTGTCAGATGACCCCTGACCCTGAGATGTGAAGTCTGCCACGCTATTGACAGGACAGGGGGGGACGGACAGGCTTTTTTTTTTTTTCTAAAGATACATTTTTTATCCTGTGTGACTTGACTGTCGACAAACATGGGGGTTTTGGGTGGGGGGGGGGGTTCTGAGGTATACCTTTGTTTGACGGTCAATGAACAGGAAGGGTGTGTCGTGTCCGTGCATGACACACGCGTGTGCTCAATAGACAAAGCTGGCGGCGTGATAATGAGCTCTGGATGTTTTTTAGAAGGTGCAGACATGCTAACATCGCCTGAAAGAGCGAGGGATGAGCGTGAGGGAGGGACAAGAGTGTAAAGTGGGGGGGTGAAATGAAGATCGTATGTTTCTGACAGATCTTATCAAGTCACTACACATGATGGGGTCCTCTGCCACAATGCATTTATTACTGACAAAACACTGGTTCACAGATGGGGGGGGGGGGTTACACAGTGTGTGTAACGTTTGAGTAGAGGGCAGGTGTGGGTCTGTGCACATTTGTGGGTAAATGCATGCTTTTTAGTGTGCATGTGTGTGTGTGTGTGTGTGTGTGTGCATACTTCAACTAGCCTCCACCTGAATGGCCCGAGGCTGTGGTACCAAGGTTGTTAGAAGACAAACAGAGACACAGGAAGCCCAAGCCAGGAGCCCCCGAGGACACCACACACACTTTATTGCATACCTACTCATAAGTACACGTACTCGCCCGTTGTCTACCACACACACACACACACACACACACACACACCTGCCACCTCACCATAGGGTCTGCTTCCTAAGCCCGCAAAAACATCACTTGAACACGCGCACACACACTGTGCACCTTCTCACACGCAAGTATTTAGGCCCGCCCCGTCCCGTCCCCCGGGACCGGTACTCTGTGCCAAGTCTGGGCTGGCATGGTCCACAGAGGGGTGTCCTGAGGCAGGGGCTTGCCAAGTCAAAGACCCTTTCATGTTTCATGCTTGCACGCCCAGGGTAGTAAAGCTTTAACAAATAGCCCGCACACACACGTGCACGCAACGCCATAAACATCGAAGTGGTTAAAATCGTACGCGCAAGCATTATTACGCTTGCAGATTCACACCCGAGATGTTAACATCCACTTCGCTTCAGCGCTTGTGTGAAGCCAAAGCTACGAAAATTTCATGGAACGCAAACACTGGCGTTACATAAATAACACAACTCTCATTTTATAGTAGGAGTCAAATGTATTATTATAATGCATCCATTTACCATTGTTGCTTTTCCTTACAAACGTCACAAGGGTGTGCTGGAGCCAATCCCAGCTACTTCAGGAAAGAAAGGCACCTCTGAGGTGCACGACCAATTTTAGGGCACATAGTATAGACCAGGGGTGCTCACACTTTTTCAGCATGCGAGCTACTTTTAAAATGACCGAGTCAAAATGATCTACCCACTACAAAAATGCAAAACATCTATTTATTTTCAAATGTATTGGGGATTATTTGTACGTACAATGTATGTTGATGTACCTTACATAACCAAATGAGCCAATATTGCAAAACACACATAATTAACTATTAACATTTTTTTGTAATTACCTGAGTTTACTTTGATGACTTGCACTGAATTGAACCAGCCAGGGATGCATAGTCCGGACAGTAGCTGCTGATAGCCAGCCTCAAGCACACTTCCAAATGTTTATCAGTCATGGATAATATCCGTATCATAATATCCGTATAATATTCCATATCCGTATGGAAGTGATGTGTTTTTTGCCTTTTTACTTGGTCCAGTTTTTGCCTTTTTACTTGGTCCAGCTCCTTCACTCATTTTAGTGACCATAAACTTTAGCGAGGGCTTTAAAATCTCGCAATTCGCCGACTAGCTTAGCACTTTGCATCGTTGTTTACGCATGAGCGGTGACCTAAAGGTCAAAATTCAGTTGTCATCTGACTGGTTGTCCTGTATGTCAATCAAGTAACGGGGATGGATGATAGGCTGACATCGTAAGTTCTGCTGCACTTAGAGACGTTGTTTGATTTGATTGGTCGCCCGAAGGGCAACATTCAGTTGTCATCTGAATGGCTGCCCTGTATATCAATCAAGTGACGGCATTGATGCTGGGATGATATTTTTTTAATGTCACGCCGCGATCGACCAGCGATCGACCAGTACCACCTCCGCGATCGACCGGTAGATCGCGATCGACTTAATGAGCACCCCTGGTATAGACAAACAAGTATTCATACTCACAATAATACCTCTGGGCGATTCACACTAGTCTCCAATTAACCTAAGGTGTATGTTTTTGGAATGTGGGTAGGAAACCGGAGTATCCGGAGAAAACCCACGCACACACGGGGAGAACATGCAAACTCCGCACAGAGATTGCCGACGGTGGAATTGAACTCAGATCTTCCCAATCTGGTCAACATGGTAACCGCACAAAAAGTCACAGACGCACATTTCATATTCATAAACGGTTCTTCTACGGCTTTTCTACATTGTGGAAGAGGGGTCTCAAACTCACGGCCCGCGGGCCGACGTGAATTTGAGGCCCCCGCCTTGATATGAAAGTTTAATTTGTTTAATTTGTTTTTTGATTTGCTTATTTATTTTTCCATCTTATTTTGCGTTGAAAAATAAAAATAAAAATTGAACATTTATTTAATAATTTAATAATAAATAAAAATTAATGTGTTCATTTGTTTTTTGATTTGCTTATTTATTTTTCCATCTTATTTTGTGTCAAAAAATAAAAATTAACATTAAACATTTATTTAACAATTTAATAATAAATAAACATTTATTTGTTAATTTGTTTCATTTGTTTTTTGATTTGCTTATTTATTTTTGCATCTTATTTTGTGTCAAAAATAAATAAATAAATAAAAATAAAAAAAAATAAATAAATAAATAAAAATTAACATTAAACATTTTAATAATGTAATAATAAATATAAATTAATTTATAATAATTTATTATAATTTAATGTTTTATCAGAGCTTTTGCAAAGAACCAAAGCACTGAAAAAGTGGAGGGTATAACAGAAGCATTGAAGACGATTATATAATATATATATATATATATATATTTATTAATATTTAATACAATCAATATTTATTAATATTTGTCTTAATATTATTTTATTTTTTAATATATTTTTTCTTATATATATATATATTATTATATATATATATATTTTATTTTATTTATTTTTTTTTACCTGACACACAGCACTCTCTCCTAACCAGTGGCCCCCCCAATTGAGTTTGAGACCCCTGTTGTTGGATATCTTACTAAAATTGTTATTCCCTCACTGTACATTGATGTCAAGGTAATTTAAGCTATGCGCCTACCATTTTTTTTTTCATGGGAATGCATTCAAACAAAATATTCTACACATATAACAGTTAAATTATAAACATGATGTTATTACCTCTCTAAATAACATTCATTATATGGATTCATCCATTTATTCATATCTTCGTGTGAGGCAAGCAGCATTAAGCACTCTCGGAGGAAGTGATGCTCGTGTAAAAGGCAGGTGCAGAAGCATACAACTATCAACTATAATTTCAATATAAAAAAAAATGTTTACAATAAACTGCGGGATTATAGAGTTGGTTCAAAGTGAAAATACTAAATAATTCACCCTGCATGTTTTACCTTGCGGATAATTGTGCCATCATTTTCTTCTTTTTTATTCTAAGAAAAGCCCTTTTCACCTCACTGCAATTACCCCCTCCCCAACAAGATTTTGGGCTCCTGCTGTTTACCTTTATTAAAAATTGTCAGAGCCCACGGCTAAAAATAGAAGCAAATTCATCAGAGCCCAGAACTGTAGGATCCAATTACAGTAATTTTTCAGACAATGGATATTGTGAATGGATGGAATCGCGTGCGTCTGGGTCTTTTCACTATCAATTAAAGTGATCACCCAAACAAAGCACTGGATGTGAACTTACAAAGCCAACCATATGCGCAAACACACACACACATGCCGGATACAGGAAAAAGACGTCACACGATCAAGAAGCCACTCCACCCCCCCACCCTTTACACACATATTACTCACCCTCCAAAACCCCCCTGACAGATACCCAGTGAGTATATATGTAAGCTGGTGAAGGACAGGGCGACTGGTGGTTTGGAGAAAACTGGCAAGGTTCCAATCCCAACCCGGCTAAATACCTTTGTCTCCACAACAAACAGGACAGGCAAGCTGCTGCACGAAAACGCACAAAAGCCTCAGAGAGACGCTGCGAGAAATCAGCTTTTCCTACGTCTCCACGTAGTCGAACAGGGGAAAGAAAAGTGGCTGCCATAATTAAGTTAGCATTGATTCAAAGTCAAGCTTTCAGTATCGGAGTCCTGGAAGGGATGCGGAAGTGTGAGAGGGTGTTCGATTGGGTGTTACAGCGGCCTCATTAACACAGCGGTGATGCTAATGTCTGTGTGGATAAATGACGGCCATATTATACAGCGGATCCTCGCATATTCACAGACAGCCCCGCAAATTACACGGTAATTCATAATCATTTCAAAAAGTACAAAAAAAAAGGTCAAATTTACAGCATGCATGTACAATAAACCTCGGATATATCGGACTCGGATATATCGGAAATTCGCTCACAACGGACAGATAAAAAAGAACCGATTTTTCTGTAATGCATTTCTAATAAAAATTCATTGCATATATCGGATTTTTTTATAACGGATTTCACCTATTTCGGACAAAATCTCCAGTCCCGTTCCAATGCATTTCCATGAAATTTCCCTCGCATATATCGGATGGCCGCATCGTGGCGCTCCGAATCGCCGAATCGTGACAGGCCGCTATACGACGTCATTTGCAGCGTTTGCAGCGTTGCCTGCGCGTCCAGGTACATTGGAAACATAGTCAAGGAAGTGCCTTTTTATAACGGATAAAATCCCATTTACGCATATACCGGATATAAATCCGATATATGCGTAAAACGGACATTTTCCGGTATACGCATATAACAGATTTCGCTTATATCGGACAAAACCAGTGGGAACAATTGAATCCGATATATCCGAGGTTTACTGTACCACTGCTAAAAAAAAAGCCCACAATTTTTACATGTTTATATCTATATATGATTATGCATAAAACATCCACACAATGACTCCGATTCCATGTGTTCATGTGATCAATCAGCTCAAATTATCATTAATTACCGGTGAGTATCTGTACATTTTATACAGTCAAACATGCTGATAAGATATAGTTATACTGTATAATGTAGTTATACAG